>NW_025927133.1:0-137500 GCF_022655615.1 Tachysurus fulvidraco | reverse complement strand
TAAAAACCAAAAGTTATGTGTCACATACACCTACATACAGGGTACGACATGCAGTGACATGCTTTTTACATCTGTCCGGTATATAAGCATAAAAAAGGAATACAATTTAGGATAAAAAAATAAACCAAAAGGAGATAGATAAGTAAAAAAGTATCTACTGTATAAAAAACTATATAAAATATGAAAATCCTTTTTTTTTTGCCGCTGGTGATTGTCTGTTTTTTATACTGCTGACACAAAACCTTGTGATTTCACATCAAGCTTTCAATGTTACTCTCTATCTTGACATTTAAACACGCTACTGAACCGTACATCATTTCTTGAGCAGACAAACGATTATGTAAGTTCGTATAAAAGGTAAAGAAAACTTATTGTTCTATAAAATGAAAAAGAAACTTAACAATTCTATAATCTTCTTTCAGCAAGATGATGGGTCTTTATCCAACTGTCTAGGTACAGTGTCTGTTGCTCCTGTTGTTGTATCAGCTTCCTTCTGGATCTCTTCTTCACAGTTTTAATCAGATACATTCACTTTCTTTATTTCATACAACAGTGTCCCCATTTCCTTTAGTTTATTTGACATTATTAACCCCCATGTGTGTGTTGATAGAAATATTAAGAGTGGAGTAACTGCCATACTACCAACATCTGGTTATCCTTATGTGACAATCTCATCCAATACAATAAAGAAACAAAGTGAAATTAATGCAGCAAAATGAGAAAAAAACAAATAAAAGACAACAAAGACACAAAACAAGGAATAAGGAAGTTATGGCAGACTCAGAAGAAACAAGTCGTAAACTTTACTCTTGTACAGTGAGTTTTTTTTAGTGAGTTTGGGCGAAGAAAGTATAGATAGATGGTATAACTTCAGTTCTAAGGTATAGATGGTATAGCTCCAGTAAAGGTCAGGATGATCACTGGCAGATGTAAAGCACCTTGGAGAAACACAACAGCGGCACAAATCATGAAAAGAACATGCAGAAAAGCTGAACGTATGTGGCGGAAAACAATACTTGAAGTACATTATAGCATCTATAAGGACAGTCTTAGTGCTTTCAATGTAGAACTAGGCACAACTAGACAGATCTTCTTCTCAAACATTATAAACAACAACATAAACAACGGTCACACTCTTTTTGCTACTGTAGAGACACTAACAAACCCCCCAAATCAAGTTCCTAGTGAAATGCTCTCTGACAACAAATGCAATGAGTTTGCAACCTTTTTCTCTGAGAAAATCAGTAATATCAGAATGGCAATCAATACGGCCTCATATTTCAGTAGTCATGTGAAAGCGATAAGCAAATCAGCTTACTACCATCTCAGAAATATAGCCAGAATTAGATGTTTTGTCTCAAGACATGACTTAGAGAAACTTGTTCATGCTTTCATCACCAGCAGGGTGGATTATTGCAATGGACTCCTTACAGGGATCCCCAAAAAGACCATTAGACAGCTGCAGCTCATATAGAACGCTGCTGCCAGAATTCTGACCAGAACCAAAACATCTGAGCACATCACTCCAGTCCTCGGGTCCTTACACTGGCTTCCAGTTACATTTAGAATAGATTTTAAAGTATTGTTACTGGCTCAAAAACTCTTTATGAAGAAAATAATAACAAGGTCCGTGACGTCGCCCGGTATGGCGCAACCGGGGCCCCACCCTGGAGCCAGGCCCGGGGTTGGGGCTCGCATGCGAGCGCCTGGTGGCCGGGTCTTACCCCACGGGGCCCGGCCGGGCTCAGCCCGAAGGAGCGACGTGGGGCCGATCTCCTGTGGGCCCACCACCTGCAGGAGAAACCGTAAGGGGCTGGTGCAATGTGGATTGGGTGGCAGTCGAAGGCGGGAGCCTCGGCGACCCAATCTCCGGACATGGAATCTGACTCTAGGGACATGGAATGTCACCTCGCGGGGGGGGGAAGGAGCCTGAGCTGGTGCGGGAGGTTGAGAAATACCGACTAGAGATAGTTGGGCTCGCCTCCACGCACAGCTTGGGCTCTGGAACCCAACTCCTCGAGAGAGGCTGGACTCTCTACTACTCTGGAGTTGCCCGCGGTGAGAGGCGGCGGGCTGGTGTGGGCTTGCTCATAGCCCCCCAGCTCAGCAGCCATGTGTTGGAGTTCACCCCGGTGAACGAGAGGGTCGTTTCCCTGCGCCTTCGGGTCGGGGAGAGGTCTCTCACTGTTATTTGTGCTTATGGGCCAAATGGCAGTGTAGAGTACCCGACCTTCTTGGCGTCTCTGGAAGGGGTGCTAGAAAGTGCCCCGACTGGAGACTCCGTCGTTCTACTGGGGGACTTCAACGCTCACGTGGGCAGCGACAGTGACACCTGGAGGGGCGTGATTGGGAGGAACGGCCCCCCCGAACTGAACCCGAGTGGTGTTCTGTTATTGGACTTCTGTGCTAGTCACAGTTTATCCATAACAAACACCATGTTCAAGCATAAGGGTGTCCATCAGTACACATGGCACCAGGACACCCTAGGTCGGAAGTCGATGATCGACTTTGTGGTTGTTTCATCTGACCTCCGGCCATATGTCTTGGACACTCGGGTAAAGAGAGGGGCGGAGCTGTCAACTGATCACCACCTGGTGGTGAGTTGGGTCCGATGGCAGGGGAGGAAGTTGGACAGACTTGGCAGACCCAAACGTACTGTGAGGGTCCGTTGGGAACGTTTGGCAGAGTCTCCTGTCAGAGAGATCTTCAACTCTCACCTCCGGCAGAGCTTCAACCAGATCCCGAGGGAGGTTGGAGACATTGAGTCCGAGTGGACCATGTTCTCCACCTCCATTGTTGATGCAGCCGCACGGAGCTGTGGCCGTAAGGCCTTCGGTGCCTGTCGTGGTGGCAATCCCCGAACCCGGTGGTGGACCCCGGAAGTAAGGGATGCCGTCAAGCTGAAGAAGGAGTCCTATCGAGCCTGGTTGGCTCGGGGGACTCCGGAGGCAGCTGATAGTTACCGGAGGGCCAAGCGAGCTTCAGCCCGGGTGGTTGCAGAGGCAAAAACTCGGGTCTGGGAGGAGTTCGGTGAGGCCATGGAGAAGGACTATCGATTGGCCTCGAAGAAATTCTGGCAAACCGTCCGGCGTCTCAGGAGGGGGAAGCAGTGCCCTGCTCACACTGTTTACAGTGGGAGTGGGAATCTGCTGACTTTGACTGGTGACATCCTCGGACGGTGGAAGGAGTACTTCGAGGATCTCCTCAACCCCACCAACATGTCTTCCATTGAGGAAGCAGAGGTGGAGGGCTTGGTTGTGGACTCGTCGATCCCCCAAGCTGAGGTCACTGAGGTAGTTGAGAAGCTCCTCAGTGGCAAGGCACCGGGGGTGGATGAGATCCGCCCTGAGTACCTTAAGTCTCTGGATGTTGTGGGGCTGTCTTGGCTGACACGCCTCTGCAACATCGCGTGGCGGTTGGGGACAGTGCCTCTGGACTGGCAGACTGGGGTGGTGGTCCCTCTGTTTAAGAAGGGGGACCGGAGGGTGTGTTCCAACTATAGGGGATCACACTCCTCAGCCTCCCCGGAAAAGTCTATGCCAGGGTACTGGAGAGGAGAATTCGGCCGATAGTCGAACCTTGGATTCAGGAGGAACAATGCGGGTTTCGTCCTGGTCGTGGAACACTGGACCATCTCTATACCCTCACCAGGTTGCTGGAGGGTTCATGGGAGTTTGCCCAACCAGTCCACATGTGTTTTGTGGATCTGGAGAAGGCATTTGACTGTGTCCCTCGTGATGGCCTGTGGGGGGTGCTCTGGGAGTATGGGGTCCGGGGCCCTCTGTTAAGGGTTGTCCGGTCCCTATATGACCGGAGCAGGAGTTTGGTTCGCATTGCCGGGTGTAAGTCAGACTTGTTCCCGGTGCATGTTGGACTCCGGCAGGGCTGCCCTTTGTCACCGGTCCTGTTCATTATTTATATGGACAGGATTTCTAGGCGCAGTCGGGGGCCGGAGGGAGTCAGGTTTGGGGACCACAGGATTTCATCTCTGCTTTTTGCAGATGATGTTGTCCTGTTGGCTTCTTCAAATCAGGACCTTCAGCATGCACTGGGACGGTTTGCAGCCGAGTGTGAAGCGGCGGGGATGAGAATCAGCACCTCCAAGTCCGAGGCCATGGTTCTCAGCCGGAAAAGGGTGGCTTGCCCTCTTCAGGTTGGTGGAGAGTTCCTGCCTCAAGTGGAGGAGTTTAAGTATCTTGGGGTCCTGTTCACGAGTGAGGGAAGGATGGAGCGGGAGGTCGACAGGCGGATCGGTGTATCTTCCGCAGTGATGCGGTCGATATACCGATCTGTTGTGGTGAAGAAAGAGCTGAGCCGCAAGGCGAAGCTCTCTATTTACCAGTCGATCTACGTTCCTACCCTCACCTATGGCCATGAGCTTTGGGTCATGACCGAAAGGACAAGATCCCGGATACAGGCGGCCGAAATGAGTTTCCTCCGCAGAGTGGCTGGGCGCACCCTTAGAGATAGGGTGAGGAGCTCAGTCACTCGGGAGGAGCCCAGAGTAGAGCCGCTGCTCCTCCACATTGAGAGGGGTCAGCTGAGGTGGCTCGGGCATCTGTTTCAGATGCCTCCTGGACGCCTCCCTGGGGAGGTGTTCCGGGCATGTCCAACCGGGAGGAGGCCCCGGGGAAGACCTAGGACACGCTGGAGGGACTATGTCTCTCGGCTGGCCTGGGAACGCCTCGGTATTCCCCCGGAAGAGCTGGAGGAAGTGTCCGGGGAGAGGGAAGTCTGGGCATCCCTGCTTAGACTGCTGCCCCCGCGACCCGGCCCCGGATAAGCGGTAGAAAATGGATGGATGGATGGATGTTACTGGTTTATAAATCACTTCATGGCTTAGGACTGAAATACATTACAGATATGCTAATTGAATATAAACCAAGCAGACGACTCAGATCATTAGGATCAGGTCAGTTAGAGATACCAAGGGTTCACTCAAAACAAGGTGCGTCAGCATTTAGTTATTACGCCACCTATAAGCGCTGTGCTGCTTCACACTGACTGTACTTTTTATCCAAATCACTTTTACTCCTGTTTTATTCTTTAAACTGTTTTTATTAAAAATCACATTTATTTTCTTTCATTGTTCTTTGTTTTTATTATTATTTTATCGTGTCTTTGTAGCGGATTTATTAATCAAGAAGAAGCAGAGAGTTCCAAACGGGTGTCGGTTTATTTCTTCCTCTCAACGAGCACCATGCACCATAAGCACCATGAACACCGTGAAAACTACAGCAGAAAACAGCAAAATACAAAATGATTCTACTGTATGTAGTTTCACAAATAATTAGCACATAAATCATGTTCACATCAAATACAAACCATTTTAACATTTTAACTAATAATCGATATAGAATGAACAATGTTTTTAAACTGTTATGACATAAAATATCACATGCTTCTTTTAAATGAAATACAACACATTACAATTGTTCAAAGAAAGAATATATTGCTTTTAAACAAATCTCTTCTGATAATAATACACACTCCACATTTTTGAGTTTCATACCTCATTCCGTTCTAGAAGGGCGCTAATTAAAGAGTTTCCGCCATCAGCTAACATTCTCTAGCTCGACACACACACCCTCACAGTTCAAGGCTCTTAGAAATAACAGGTACGAACAATACAAAAATAATAAAGAAAATCAATGTAAACTCTTTCCTTACAGAATTCAAATGGATGAACATGATAAACAACTAATGTGTTTAAGTTTTTTACCATTCTTCCGATGATGCGTGAGCACCACGTTGTGAAGCGAGTGTAACTGGAAGTTTAGCACCACAAAAACAACAGAAGAAGAAAACGGCACTTTTCAAAATAAAAGCAGAACAGACAACTAGGTGGCACTGTAGAACTACAATGTCTTATTAACACAAATATAATACTGCATAGGAGAATATTAATGCAATTTATCTGACATTTACACTATCACCAAATCCTAGTACGATGAATGAACAAGTACATAAAGAGTAAATGAATTGTACAGGATTTCTTGACTCTAAGAAATAAATAGCTTGAAGTTAAGCTATCAGAGGTGTAGCTATATACATCATCACGCCTAATAAAGCATTTTGTGTAGTGTTGTCAATTGCTTTCTTATAATCAGTTCTCAAGGAGGAGCACCAATTTTTTTGAATGGTCTTTCAATAACTAAGGGCTTGGAGGGAGGATCTTGTTTTTTATAAGGTTTTCTGTCCCCAACTTGCTCTTTAACTCGACGAACTAAGCCATCACTACTTTGAACAGGCTCCACCACTCGTCCAAGTTGCCAATGATTTCTTGGGAGGTTATCGTCTTTAATAATGACAATATCATTCACCTTGAGGTTGTGTTGAGGTGAGTGCCATTTCTGTCTCATGGATATGTTCAACAAATACTCCCTTTTTCAGCGGCTCCAGAATTGTTCGATAAGATACTGAACTCTTCTCCACCTCTTTGTCGCATACAGGTCCTCCTTGACAAATACTCCAGGGGGAGGAAGAGCAACTTTACATTTCATCATAATGAGGTGATTCGGTGTTATAGGCTCCAGTGCCTGCGGATCATTGATTCCATCCACTGTTAAAGGGCGGCTGTTAATGATAGCCATGGCCTCGTATAGCAGTGTTCTGAGGGAGGTGTCATCAAGTCGACCTGAGCACTGTGCAAAGGTAGCATTCAGCACATTTCTAATGGTTCTGATCTGGCGTTCCCAGACACCGCCTGCGTGACTGTCAGAGGGAGCATTGAAAACAAATTCGCACTGCTTTTCAGTCAAGAAGATTTCCAGTAGCTTGGTGTCACATTTTTTAAGCGCTTCCTTGAGCTCGTTTCTGGCACCAACAAAATTAGAGCCTTGATCACAGTGTAGTTGCTGAACAGCTCCTCTCAGGCTGATGAAACATCTCAATGCATTGATGAATGAGTCTGTTGACAAATCTTCGAGCATTTCGATATGAACAGCTCTAGAGTACAGACATGTGAAAATCAGGCCAAATCTTTTGTATTGTTTGCGATAAAAGGGCCGAAACAGTCCATGCCGCTGTATGTGAAAGGTGCTGAAGCTTCGATGCGTTCTTTAGGAAGTTCGGCCATTCGCTGTCTCTCTGTCGGCCGTCTCAGTTTCCTGCAAAACACAAGTGTGTATCAGCTTAGCAACCAACTTGCTCCCACCAATTACCCAGAATCCATTGGCCCGAAGCTCATTTAAAGTCTGGCTTCGACCCTGATGGCATGTATTAGCGTGGAAATGGGACACGATCAGCTTGGTGATGTGGCTGTTATTTGGTAAGATGACTGGGTGCTTCACTTTGTGACAGAGTGATGACTGTTTCAATCTCCCACCAACACGGAGGAGTCTTTCAGACCAAATGGGGTCGAGACGGAAAAGAGAGCTTGACTTTGGAAGTTCCTTTTTACCCTGAAGCATCTTTATCTTCTTGGGGAAGGCTTTCTGCTGTACGATCTTAATTACTTCATCTGCAGCCTTCTCACGCTCCTTAACAGTCACATACTCATGTTCTTGTTTCGGTTTAGAGCCCAGCCTCTTGATTCTTGAAACCACTTTAAGAATTGTTGTCCAGGAGGAAAACTGATTCAGACGCCTGAGGATGTCATTGCAGTCTTTGGCTTCTGTTGCAAGCACCTGAATTGTTTTGACTTCAGGATCGCCAACGAGTAATTCTGATGGAGTGCTGGGGGTTAGAAGTAATTCACGCTTCCAGAGAAACTTCGGTCCTCGCAGCCAGTTTGTTGAATGAATGTCTGAAGCACGAAGACCTCGGGAAGCATGATCGGCCGGGTTTTCTGCAGTGTCCACATAGTGCCACTGACTGGGGTCACTGTTATCCCTTATCAGCTGAACACGGTTCGCAACAAATATGTGGAACCTACGGGCATCATTGTTAATGTACCCAAGCACGACTTGTGAATCTGTCCAGAAAACCTCTTCATCAATCTTTATGTCAAGTTCACCTCTTAACCTGACACTGAATTTTGTAGGAACCACAGCTGCTGCAAGTTCTACTCTCGGGATACTTGTGACCTTTGAGGGTGCAACCCTTGCTTTCGCTAACACCTGACTGCAATGGACTTCGTCCATGTCATTTTGGTACCTGAGATAAGAACATGCACCATATCCCACGCAGCTGGCATCCGAAAAATGGTGCAATTCTACTCTGACAATGTTATGGAAGACTTATAGGTGGTAACATCTCAGGATTGAAACCTCTTTCAACTTGTGAAGACCATTTATTCACTCCTCCCACCGTGACCTCATATCTTTTGGTAGTGGATCATCCCATCCGATGCCTCGGTGACACAGCTCTTGAAGTATACGCTTTCCAGTTGAATGGAGCGATGAATCGAAGTGGGTCATAAAGTGAGGCAATGATATTTTTTTATTTCAGATAATTCCGGGATTCAGGAGTGACGGAGAACTGATAAAACATTCTTTCGATATCACAGATGATCACAACAGCCTCCTTCCTGAAGCGGCAAAGAACTCCTACCAGAGGATTGATAAGGTCAGGCCCAGTCAGTATAGTGTCGTTTAGAGAAACACCATGGAATTTGGCTGAACAGTCGAATACAACTCTCAGCTTGTCTGGTTTTCTGGGGTGATAGATGCCGTGATGCGGAAGGTACCACTCCGTCTCTCCCTCAGATATTGATGCGGCAGGCTCTGCATCACCCTTGTTAATTGTTTCTTCCATGAATGTTTTGTATTGATTATAATAATGTTTATTGGTCTTTAATTTCTTCTTAAGGCACTGCAGGTGAACTGTGGCTAACCTCTTGTTGTTTGGTAGGTTCAGTGCACTGTTGCCCTTGAAAGGGAGGGGCATTTCATAATGTCCGTCTTTCTTCTGCGTGATGTTGTCGCCAAGGAACTGTATGAAATGAATCTAATGTTCATTAGTATGTTTAGATATTAAGACAGAGAGTAACAGTGAAAGCTTAAAAAGGAAATCACAAGGCTTTGTGTCAGCAGCATAAGAACACACAATAGGCCGTGCAGCTGAGGAGACAGAATGTTTTGCAGAAGCATGAGATCATGAGAGACCTGACGATATGCTGACAGAAGCAGAATGACGTTATGAGATCATACTAATAAATGGTATAAATACGGTTTTAGAACCAGTTATTGGTGTGCATTCACCTAGAGCCAAGCTCATGGTGTTATACTCTGTGATTGCTTATAGAGGGTGCATCAGGAGAACAAACACAGCCATCTCGTTTAGGGTGATACTCTGAACAAAGGTTTAAATCGGTGTACCGACTGGCCTTTCGGTTGTGCCGCAGCCCCGCTCACAATATATGCAAAATCAAAAAACTTTTTACAACATGTGACATATCAAAACACTCAGAACAATAAGGGGAACTTCCTCACGGGTATTCTGATGATGTCACTTGCTCGTCTCCACTTACCTCCAAATGTTTTGGCACCCTAGATTTCTGTCTACTTGCTTCCAAAAGTAACACTGACCCTCATGTCAATTCGCCTCCAAAAAGCACCGGCCTTTGAGAATACTTGCGTCGTCAAAGCCAACATCAAAGTTTGTCGTGACGAACTTTAAATATCTAGTCTCTATTGTATTTGTTGTCTTTAAACTCCATAAAGTGTACAAATACCAGTGGATATGAATTCCTTCCTCTCCAGTATTATAATACCAGTGTGTGTTTGTTCTTAGTAAGGGTTAGGGTTAGGGTTGACATGATTTGTTCTGCAGCAAGAAAACTGGCATGATGAATGCATGATGGAGCTGCCTTCTTGTATTACTGCAGCAGCCGGAGCTCCGCTAGATCAGCAATAGGGGGCGACACAGCACCGGAAAGCCGGTCAGAGTCACAGACGAGAAGAGTGTAAGCTGTAAAGTCATTACGCCATCCTATAGTGTGTTACATAACAAGGAGCAGACTTTAATTGGTGCAAACTGGCAAGTGAAGTTAAGCTGAATGTTAGGATAGGGGCAGATTATCTGGTGCAGCAACAGTGCCTCGAAAAAGAGCTATCAGGATTTATTTGATTTAATATATTGTTAATAATTTGTATATAACTGTTACTTCGCTGCATATATTGTGTACACTCGTCACCCGACTCGTCACCCGACTCGTCACCCGAGTGATAGCCTACATTTCTTAATGTATTTGGTAATCTTTGATAACATTAGTTAATAGAAATACAGCAGATCATTGTTCATGTTAGTTCACAGTGCTTACTGACGTTAACAAGTACAATTGATCTGAATGTAATTTATTAGTAAATGTTGAAATGAACATTAACACATTAATATGCTATAGAAATGCAGTTCATTAGAAGGTCATGTTAACAAGGTATTTTCAGATATTGTATCGAAAGTCATAATTTTGGTATCGTGACACTCAATAGCCTAACATTACAACTTGATTTTAAAAAGGGAAAAGTCTTGATAGAATATCATTTCAGATTTAAATAAAAATATGCAATAATCCACACACATTAATGTAATGTAGTATTTCTTAGTAATTATTATTATTCTGATTAGTTAAATGATTGTGTAATTTACACAAATTAGGGTTTTTTGACGAACATTAACACCGACGTCAGACTTCACCTGAATTCACAATGATAATACACATGACATACAATACTTTGTCTACATATTGTTGATTTATAGCCAGAAACATCAGAATTTAAAACGCCAAACCAGCAGACCCCTATGAGGCTACATTAAACTGTATTGTTAAACTGGGGGAAAATAGTAGATAATTGGACCTTTACTGTTGATACTTAAGTAAAGTCGGCCACATATAAACATGTTGGAGTTTCCTGAGTCAATAACTCCTGAGCTAAATGCTATTATTACACAAATAACACCTCTTTTCTACCGTAGTAATGTAGAGAGGCAGCTACAACACAATTCTCCTCAAATTCAGCTTTTTCCTCCGCGGTGGACAAAATACACAAGTCTCTGTGTGCAGACGAATCTGTTTCTCAGTCGTCTGCACACAGAGACTTATGTACTTTGTCCACCACGGAGGAAAGCTGATATTGATATTGAAGAGAACATTTCCAAGTTATGGCAAAACAAATATGGCCACAATTTGGCCCATATCTGTTCAGCCACGCCACATCTAGGCCCCAAATGTGGCCCAAACGTAATTGCTATCTGATTTGTGTGTGTGGGTTTGTGTGCGTGCGTGCAGGTGCGTGTGTGTTGCTGCAGCAGCAGCAGCACCTCCATCTGCCCGGTGGTGTTTATGGATTCACCTGCCTGGGTGAGGAGCCCCGACACTGTCCAAAACCGCAGCAGCATGCTGCATAAGACGCCCACCTGCGCGCACAGCAGCATCCGCCTCTTACCAAGCTTAAACATGTCCGCCATATTAAAGCACTTTATAAATGGTATGGATGCGGACAAGCAATGGAATGCCCGCCATTGCTAGTGTTGTGAAAGGTGATGACAATTACAGGGGCTCCCACTGCCAAGGCGACCCCACAAAATCCAGCAGCTATACTGTTTAGGCCCCTGTTCTGTGAATAATTCTAATATTAATAATAATCTTAATGAAAAGATCTTAATGAAAACCACAGAAACATACAATTTGATATAATAAGTCTTCCAAATATCAGCTCGTCACCCCTCCCTAAAAATTGGTTTAGTCCGATAAGAAGGATTCATTAATTATTCAGTCAATGACAAACATCTGAGGGACCCAATAAATCGTAAGTCCCACCCTAGCTTGTGGAAAAGGACCAATCCGTGTGTTACCAGCGTGAAGTTCCCCCCCACCCAACGCAAAACGTCAGCAAAGGGGAGGCCGATGACGTCATCAGCCACCTCACCTGCTCCAAATTTACCCAAAATAGTCTCGTTCATTTGTGCTTCGTTTGTGCTGCTTTGTGCTGCTAAAAGTTTTGTTTGTGCTGCTTTTGTTTGTATAATATTAAACATTTTATTATAGCTGATGATGTCATCAGGCTCCCCACCTGCTCCAAATTCAACAAAAATGGTCTCATTTGTTTGTGCTTCGTTTGTGCTGCTAAAAGTTTTGTTTGTGCTGTTTCGGTTTTAATATATTATATATATTAATATATTCGGTTATAATATTAAAATAATATTAGGTGGTCATTCTAAGGTCACTCTGTCAAGCCAAGGTAAGATCCATACTGCAAACCAAATCACATAAATAGTCGCATTCACTAAACTGGTATCTATTTACCGTACGCTTTCAGCTTTTAAAGGACACAGCCATGTGTGGAATGTAACATAGACTCTAAGGTAAGTGTTTTTACTTGGTACTCTACGTTCTTATGTGATTAACAATGTCATAAATGCACACACCAATAAGCATATAAACATGTGCAGTAAAAGTCAGAACTTTGAAAACATTAAGATTATTCAAAGTCTCTTAAACTGTATGTACAGTACATACATCAAAAATATAGTAAAAACAGAAATGTTGTGAAATCTGTTCTCTGAACATTTGGAGCAGGTGAGGTGGCTGATGACACTTTTAATATCTAAAAAACCAAAGCAGCACAAACAAAAACATAAATCAGGGTACCAGAAACGCTATGAAAAGGAGAGGGAGGCCAAAAGAGCTGCTGTATCCCAGTCGATCAATACATTCTTTACGACAGTTTAGTGGTGTCTTTTCGGCCCGATTTACTTTTGTAGGAAAACTGCTGTTGGGCGGGCGGGTACTGTCAGGTTATTTTTATCTTTTTATTTTTTTATTACCGAAAAACTGGATAAGAGTCATGACGCATAAAGCACTTCTACATATAAAAGTAACATTATGTCACGCACCGGTCTGCTGATGATGCATTTAATCATATTCAGAATCACAAAATGAATTTATTGAACTCTGTGGAAAAAGGTCTTGGAAGAAATATTGAAGGAAAGGGAAAAAACAATTTATTATTCTGTGATTTGTGATGCAACTCTTGATATTTCTCACATGGAGCAGAATGTGATTCTTTTAAGATATGTTGCAAACAAGGAGGATGATCAGTGGGAGATAATTGAGCGTTTTTTACAGTTCAAAGCGTTCAATGGTAAGACTGGCCGGGAAATATCAGAAATGATACTGAAGACTTTGGAGGAACATTCTATTGATATTTCAGATTGCAGAGGACAAGGGTTTGATAATGGGGCAAATATGTCCTGCAAAGTAAAAGGGGTTCTGGCTGAAATAAAGAAAATAAACCCTCTTGCCACATATTCACCCTGTGCCTCACACTCTCTGAATCTTGTTGGTGTACAAGCAGCAGAGTCTTTTCCTGATGTTTCCACATTTTTTTTGGCTGTTTGAACCGCTTGTACAATCTCTTTAGTGCAAGTCCTGAGCGTTGGGCAATACTAAAAAGTCTGGCTGCTCCCTTCAACGCTTATCAGAGACCAGGTGGAGTGCACACATATCTGCAGATAATCCTGTAGCAAACCACTTGCCATCAATTATAGAAGCTCTGGACACCATCCTTGTGAAGTGCAGTTTAACCAATGAAGCTAGGTCAGAGTCCAGTGGTCTAAAACAGTACTTCATGTCCTTCAAAGCCATAGTTCTTCTCACTGTATGGAAGAAAATGCTGCAGTCCATTAAAGACAGAACGCTAATTCTGCAATCAGGGAAAATTTCAAACGAACAACATACAGGCACTTAAAGAGGAGATGGAAGTTTAGCGTAACTCATGGGATAATCTTTTTGCAGAAGCTTCCCTCATTGCAGAAGCTATGGATGTGCCCATGGGGTTTCCAGTCAGCCACAAAAGAAAAAGAAAGCGCTTTGCAGATGAGAGACAGAGTTCAGAGGATGCTAACCAACTAGAGACAGAAGAAATTCGGTTTTGAAACAATGTGTTTTTTTGTGGCATTGGATAATATAATCTCTGCACTGGATATCCGCTTCTAAACCACTGCAAAGATATATGAAGAGTTTTTTGCAATCTTGAAGTTAAAAGACCTAAAACAAGATCGGATTCATCCAGTTTGCCACTCATTAGTGAGCAAACATACACAGGAACTTACAACAGGCTTTGAGAACGAAGTGAGGCATCTTAAATCTGTGTATAATGCTACATTTGCAGACGGTCATTCTCCTCTTGACCTGCTGAATTCAATCTACAGGATGCAGCTCCAGAGCATTTTTGGAGAGGTGTGTGTTTCAGTGCACATCTTCTGCACTCTACCTGTCTCTGTTTCTGGTGCAGAAACTCAGGTCTACACAAACTCAAGAAAGGTTTAATAGCCTTGCCCGACTTTCAATTGAAAGCCAACTAAGCAGACAGCTGGACTTCAAAGACCTCATTGTCACAACCAGAGGAGGAAGGAGGTGGAAGCACACACAGGATCGCTTCAAATGAACGGGGTTTAATAAATGATAAAGACAAATACAGGACAACAATGAGGACTAAAATATTACACATGACGAAACCAACCTAGACTAGACGTAAGCAATGAATCCGCGCCGCCATCGGCAACGCGGCTCACATTTATACACAGGACAATAATGACACAATGAGGAGCAGGTGTGGTGACAGGGAGGAGCAGACAAAGGCGGGGCAGACACGTGATGAGGAACGACAACAAACACATGTGGCCGAAAGTCTGTGCTGAACCCTGACACCGAACATCTGCATCCGAGGAACAACACATGTTAACCGGCATTAGGAAATAATGAAAATAGCATTAGGATACTGGAATAATTAGCCTACATCTTGCCCGGTGATTATTTCAGCCAAACCATAGGATTATTTGAACATCGGCTAACCCAGATGGCTTTGGTGAGTTTTATCTAGTTTGTGTCGATTTTTAATGAAAAGTGTTTTACAAACAGCTAACAAGTAAATTTAGCTAACTGTAGTTTGGTCAAGGCTTTGCATTTTTCTGTTTAAATGCCAAATTGGTGTGAAAATATTGTCTTTCTGGACTCTTTGTGAATGCATTTTGTCTATTTATCTGTCGCTGCACGTCTCACACAGCCTTCAACTGTTTTAGAGCATATAGGCTTTAGCCCTATTCGGACGGGACCAGTTTTCCAAATGACATTTGATTTAGAATTTTTTTAAGCCAACGTCTGTCATTTCATGTAACATCTCTGTGTTTATAACGGATCTAGGAGTGTCTGTGTTTTACATGTGGGCGTTGCACAAGACCACATGTCCAAGATGCGTGTATTGCGTATGGTCAAAAAAAAAATGTAAAAAATGTTTAACATCATATGGTTTTATATAGAACTTCTTATAAACCCACTGGAATAAATACGTTTTATATAATTTTCACGTTATGTAATTGACTATAGACATGAAAGTTACCTGAAACTGATATTACAGTAGCCAGTCTTAACAATTTACTTGATTTGGCTTTTCTTTTTGATTTCATTTTTTTTATTTCTTTGCAGGGTAGCAAACACATTTACATCCATTATTGGTGTGCAGAAAGCAGAAACTTGAATACCGGTGCACTAGGGTTAATATGGTAGTTCACGTTGACCAAAACAGACAAGAAAATGCATTTTGGAAAAAACATTTTCGGCAATGACAGACGTTCGCATTCAGACGGAATTAGATTTCTCAGAGGAGAATTTTTTTTGCTGAAAAACAGTAGGTTATTTGCTCTGGAATTTTTACACAGGTTGTGTGAGAAAAAGACAGACATGGCAGATTCGGACGGGATTAAAATCACAAAGTACGTCTGTGAAACTGAAATTTCTATAACGACCCCCTGTAAAATTTGTCCTGTCCAAATAGGGCTTTAGGCAAACCGTTTTACATCATTTGTGGCTTTTCTTTCACAATCTTAAAATTTGCAACTTGGTTAAGGTTAAACATTTCTGCATGAAGACTGATACGGTGTCACTAAAAATCAGACAGCAACCGTACTAATGCATGTTTGTTGATGAAAATTTTCAATCTACAAGGAATTTACCATCAGGCGATAACAAAATGTTCCCCTGTCAGATCTGTTGCAATAACTGTGCCACAATAATGACATACATAAGGCATTATGTATTAGAGAGTGGAAAAAAAGTTGTGTCCTTACAGACACTGTAAGTAAGAGCTTTACAGTTTCATCCACATTTATATCACACATGAGTAGGAAACATAAAAATGGTGCTGAGGAAAATTTGTCTGAGTCCGTTGTGAATCCTGGTGTTTCCCATGAGAGTGAATGCAGTAATGCAGGTAATGAACAAGATATTTACCCTGAAATTGCTGATGAATCACAGTTCTTTAAAAATTTAGCCTTTTTTTATTTGAAATTGCAAGCAAAGTGTTTGCTTCCATCCTCTGTCATCCAAACAATAGAAGATTTTAGGAAATACATGATACAAGCCAGTCACATTTGCTTTTCAAACTCAAAGAGAAGTTGATTACAGTTTGGATTTCTGAAGCAGACACAAACAATGTGACTGAAGTCATGGAAACTGAGGATCTCTTTAGGACCTGCAACACTCAGCCACTGAAAACTGATCAGAAAAGAAAAACAGTTTTCAAGAACAGCTTCAACTTGATTGATTCTCTATTCCATTGGCAATCGGTGCAGGAACAATATAAGCAAGTACACTCCAGTATACTGTAGGTTCTAAGGATATTCTTAAGGATTTGTGGCATGGCAAAAATATGGCTGAGAATGTGCTCTTCCAGATGGAGAGCTCATCACTGAGCTTGATCCTGTATCAGGATGCATTTGAAGTGGTAAATCTACTGGGATCTGGAAAGAAAAAACATAAGATACTTGCAGTGTACCTAACTCTTGCAGATTTAATGCCACACAACAGATCCAGCACTGATCAAATGCAACTTATTCTTCTCTGTAAAGAACACTATTGTAAGTATTTTGGTCAAGACTTGTTATGTGCTCTCTTGTCGATGACCTTAAAGATCTTGAGCTCAATGGTTTTACCCTGTCTGATCGAAAGGTTTGTGTACCATTGCAGGTGACAACCTAGGCTCACATAACATAGGAGCAGTGGTGTAGTCTAGTTTTTTGTAGTGAGTATACTGTGATTTCCCCCCCCACTCCCAGCCTCATACGCACCCATCCTAGAGCGACACCCCATATGCACCACCACACTCACTAATGCATAAAATATGCATCTACATGTAATTGAGAGCATTATTAAAGACCGCTTATGTGTTATCAACATTCCAATTTATTGTAAGCAACAAAAGACAGTCAGCTGATAAAACCTGTGCTCCAGGTCCCATATTCATATAACATTTAAGGCTAAATGTAATCAGACAGTTGGCAGCACCCATTAACTTTCACAGTAGGAAAAAATATAGACTATGAAAGGCAATGGGTGCTGCTAACTGTCTGATTTACCAACATTTTTCAAAATATCATCTTTTGTGTTAAACAGAAGAAAGAAACTCATACAGTTTTGGAACAAATTGAGGGTGAGGAAATAACACAATTTTCATTTTTGGGTGAACTTTATACCTTTAAGAGCTACATTTAGCCTTAAATATTATATGAATATGGGACATGGAGCTCAGGTTTTACCAGCTGTCAATTTTCAATGTACATTTAAGAGTGAACAGTAAACATTTGTTCAGTTCTATCACCAACACTCTTTCATTGCAGAATATTATGAACTGAATGAACTGGTAGTTTACAAAGCTTTCCAAATACATTTGTACTCGGGCTGTGGGTGAAATGTCACCCAAAGCTGCTGTAGCTTTAGGTGCAGGCTTCCGAAAACACTCAGAGTGTAGTTTGAGTCTGCTTTCGTTTCAGATCTTCTTTTACATTAGTTAGTTAATTTCAAATTTGCGCCACAAAAAAAACGCCAAGCAACTCATTTTCCTCCTTGGTAGGTGACGTCAGATCAGGTCACAGGCCACGGAAGCCCCAATGGTCCAAAAACGTTAGTGATTCGCAATCGCAACCAAAGTCTGTGTTCACAACACAGACGGGGTGAATTTATGACTGAAAGTTCTGTCACAAAACGATATCGTTACGTATCCTCATGCTTTTTAAGTGGGTATATGGAAATCCTTGCCATTTCCTAGTGGGTATACGGAAATCCTTGGCATTTCCTAGTGGGTATACGGCGTATACCTGCGTATCACGTAGACTACACCACTGCATAGGAGGTTTTGTGGAGAACTTCAGTAGGAGCTCACACTTCTGCAGATATTGTGATATCAGCAGAGAAGCATTCCATGCAGATTCTCTTATCCAGAGCACAAAACGCACAGTGCAGTCATACAGTGGTCATGTTCAGAGCAGTGAAGGACAGTCTACATCTAGTGGAGGTGTTAAATTTGACTCCACTAAACCACGAACGTTTGGCAGTTGGTTTTGCATCTTAGAGAAGTTGTGGACCTCAGTTGTGCACACGTGATTTCAAAGTGCCAGATAGCCTACCTAAGAGTTCTGAAAAAAAGTAAATCTTTTAAGTTGACTTTTGAGGAAATATTAATCTAACTCTCAGGAATATGTTGAGAGGAAAAACACGAGCCTGTGGGCTTTTTTCTGCGAAATGTGCCAAAGATGCTTGCATGTTCTTACTCATGTGATAAAAAAGTGAAAGTGACGTGACATACGGCTAAGTACAGTATGTCTGAGCACAGCAGTGAACACACACACACCGTGAACACACACCCGGAGCAGTGGGCAGCCATTTATTCTGCGGTGCCCGGGGAGCAGTTGGGGGTTCGGTGCCTAGCTCAAGGGCACCTCAGTCATGGCCGGCTCGAGACTCGAACCCACAACCTTAGGATTACGAGTCAGACTCTCTAACCTTTAGGCCAAAGCTTAACTTAATGTAGATAAGATAAATCACTTATGACAATAATTTGGTTCAAAAGTGTTCAAACTTATGTCTTAAATAAAAAAGTCAACTAAAGATTATGCCCTTCACATATGGTAAGGATTAGGGTCAGCATCTGATGGGCAATTTAAAAATATAAGTTTATTACCATAGTCTAAAGCAGACACTACTGTTTCTGTTTGCTACTAGAAAGCCCTTCTCAGCATCGTCCAACAGGGTTTCTTTTCTTTTTTTCCTGTTGACATCTACTGTGCCTGTCTACAGTAAAGTGTGAGAAGTTAAAGTAACAACCTAAACAATATTATTTTAGTTTTCCAAATAAATCACATAAATATGCTGCATTTATTTTTTACTGTATTCGACTGTGAAATCATTTAACAGTGTGACTACAGAAATATACTGAATTTCTGTATTTACAGACTACTACCGTAAAGTTTTACATATGAATACCGTAAAAATAACGGCATACTGCTGGTGTCTCTGCTGCTCTTTACTGTTATTTTACAGGAAAATCTTTTACAGTGGAGTGATAATTATACGACAAACTCTGAGCTCACACACAAAGATATGAAGAACTGCTCATTTATCAGATAGAATGTGGTGGCTCTTAAAAGAACCTTTGTGCACATTAGATAGAATTGAGGTTTAAGCATTCTATTCTATGCCACACACCCCTCCCACTCCTGTGTGTGTGTGTGTGTGTGTGTGTGACTGAGTGAAGACAAACGAATGTACATGGATTTAAAATGTAAACTGTCCAGTTCTCCCTAGTTGTTCATACATTTATGTGAAGGTGAATGTACAAGTCTGTAGCTGCCTAAACATTCGGTACAGAATCCACTAAAGTCATCATGATGTCATCATTTTGTTTATCATGTTTATCAGAATAGGAAACAACTCTTTAAGGGAAAATATGGGTGGCTCTTAAAAGAGCCGTTTGAGGAATAAAAAACATAAGAAACAAGTTTACTTCTTCTTGGGAGCCTTTTTGGCCTTCGCCGCTTTGGGCTTTGAGGTTGTCAGGGAGCTCTCTGGCTCGCCTGCTTACTGATTGCTCTCACCTGACTCTCATTTCACTCTCATCAGCCACCATATATAATCCCCTCTCTCACTCCCACTCACCGTCAGTTATTATCCATGGTTTCACTGAACATTTCTCGACATTCCCGTGTTCATGGTCAGCTTCGTGCTTCTCCCACGCGCTCCCGTGGTTAGTACACTGACTGCCTTTCATCCCCTACTCTCTGGACTTTGTGGGCCGCGCTTCCACCGCGCACCACCGGATTACACAGACTGCCTTGCTACTCTGGATCTTTGTGGGCCGCGCTTTTCCGCGCACCACCGGATTATTCTACTTCCGTGTTTTCACAATAAACTCTGTTTGCTTCCACTCCGGCTTCCTCCTCTGTGTCTCGCATAACAGAGGTCTTGGGCTTTACAGCCTTTACCTTCTCCTCCTCGTGTCTCATCTCCTCATTTTGGTTACATTCCCTCTCTCTCTCCTAGTTTGGCTTCTTCTCCCTCTAACTCTGAGCCTGGCTCACCAGGCTTTGTTCCTTCTTCCCCTTCTCCTAGGCCTGGATCCCCAGACTATACTCCCACTTCTCCCAGGCCTGATAGCTCTGGTTATTACTAAGTTTGTTTGCAATAAACCTCTCTTTCTCTTTTATACTTCTCCTGAGTCCTGTGTGGTTTATTTGCATTAAGTAACTACTTATTCTTATTATGACATCTGAGCTCTATACCCATATATCCTATGATATCAATCATAAGTCTTTACGTATGCTCCTCTGGGGCCCTTCTTAATACATCATAGAATTTTCACAACATCACAGGTTTCTTTAGGATGGGAATAACCCTTGCTCTCTTGAAAGTAGTTGGTACCTCACCAGATGCTATGGATCTATTGACAATAGTGGAAATGAAGGGCAAAAGGTCTTGTGAGATGGAAACAAGAGAACCTTCAATTTAAATAGGTAAGCCCTGCCCCCAATTCACACCTTAACCCTCTGAGGTCGACAGGCGCGTTTTTGGCGCATTTTTCCTCTTCAACTTGAAATCCACTTAAAATACTCCGTCATTCATAATCATACACATACATGTAATACATCATTCGAAACTGTGAAATGTCTACTTTTATTTGACTGCCTTCATAATAACAACAAAACGCTGTGCTTTTGGCAAATAAAGAAAATAACCAGGATGTGCATTCAGACATCTATGTGTCCTTGACCATCTTCCTGGAACACGTTACAAATATGGAACACGTTACAAATATGAACTGATAACTCCGCCAATACTTATCACATGAACATGATACTTATGTCTAATGAAAGCCTGAAATGTCTACTTTTAAATGATATAATTAAAATCGAAAGCAAATATTGTCTTTTTGTGCAATCTGTATGTAAGTAAAAGAGAGGTACAGTTTTTCTGGCTCGACCTCATTAGCGCTAATGTGATCCCACCTACCCGAGCGTGCCGTTCATATGGAAATTACCTGACGTGGGCTATGCAAACAAGATCAATGCCCCAAACAATGCTGTAAGAAGCACCAAGTTTTAACAGATTCCATTAAAGATTAAAAAAAGATTCAATTAAAGATTCCATTAAAGATTTTAACAGAGCCATATTGTATTGGTCATATACAATATTGTTACTTGTATACATATTGTTACTTTATAATTTATTTTAAGCATCTGTCTTGTAGTATAGTGTCTGTTTGCTCGGTCTCTTGTCTGGCACAGTTTGCACTAAGTTGTACACATGCACTTTATGTGGATTTTTTAGTACTTATCTCTTGTCTGGCACTGTTTGCACTAGTTAAATATTCTAAATAAAGTACAAACACAAAATATACACATTTATTTTGTCTTCACATTCTTTCTTGTAACTTCTCTCTCAGAATTACATTAATATGCATGATAGTTGACGCCTACTTGCATATGCACTTTTCAAGCAAAATGTGTCTTAGAAAATTTAAATCAATATATTGTTTTCTGTGAGCGAGTAAACAAGATGATTTTCACATAATTTTGAAGCAAAAACACTAGGATACAAGATCCAGTTCTCAAAAGTCCTGTGAACCGACGTTCTGTATGTGTTTTATGGCCTTATTCAAGTGATTTATAATGTTTCATTTTTCACTAACCACGCATAAACATTGTTTTCTCAAAAACACAATCATGTACATACATGCTGCTCACACATTATTGTAGCCAAGTTTGTGCTGATTACAGTGATATTAGACTTTAGCCATTTATATCTTCATAAGCAACTGAAAAAAGCACAAATATCAGGGTATGTCAAAACTTCTCCAGGCCCAAAAATACCCTTAGACCCCGGAGGGTTAAGGGAGACTAAAACTACTCCTGATTAATCAGCTGGGAGAACAACAAAGACCAACACTATAAAATCAACAATGGAATAGAATATAACACAATTCAAATCACACTACTCTAGAACAAAGTGAGTTAAGCAGAAAGTATACAAATGACAGGAACCTACTTTACCAGAAGACAATATAATCAAATGTAGAGAGCACACACGGTCACTGTGTGAAAACTACTTATCCCACGAACACCCGCTCCAGACACGCTACTGTTAGCATGTAGCTAATGTTTGGTCATAGATATCTACACCTAGATGTCGCCTGTTTATGAATGCGTCAATAGAGCCGCCATCTTGGAACGGGGACCCCCTCCTCTTTAATGCATCAGCGTCAATGTAGGTAAAGGGAAATAAAATCACCATAAATCGTCATGAATGCCATTTTCTAGTTTTTTTTGGTTTGTTACAACAATCAGACATGTATTTATCATTGAGTCCAGAGAAAATTTAAGGTTTTGGTATGAAGATAAATGCAAAATTTATAACATTTATCATATCTACATTAAAATGGATGTGTCGTTGATGGGAAAGAAAATGATTTATAAGTTTGATCAATGAGCGAATCTTTTACGTGCATGCGTTCAAAAGTGCGTCATCAGCTGTCTGCTTTATCTCACCTGAGAAGCACAGAGTCAGTCAGAGCTGGAGGTGTTTATCTATAAGGTTAATCGGCAGAAAGCCACAGACGGTTATAGAAAGTGTTTTATAAATGTGATAAATGTTATAGATTTTGACAATTAGTTACAAGGTTGTGTCAATACTAAATAAAAATAACATTTATTGATTTGGTTTTTGTGAATATTAGTTTATTAATGACTGCATTAATAAGTAATGAGCTGTCGTTACTGCGCATGTGTGAACCTTCAGAGCAAATTATTGGGATATGCATAGTAACTAGTCATAGGTTATTAAACATTTTATATAAAAAAGTCATACAACTCTTCAATTAACTGACATTACAGTATATGTAATAAATCAAGTGAACAGTTGATGATGATGATGATGATGATGAACAAAATGATGACTTCATGATGACTTTAGTGGATTCTGTACCGAGTGTTTAGGCAGCTACAGAGTTGTACATTCACCTTCACATAAACATATGAACAACTAGGGAGAATTGGGCAGTTTACATTTTACATTCATGTGCATTTGTTTTTACTCTCTCGTCGACCCACCACAGAATATATCTGACCTGGTGCAATCTGTCACCAATCAGGCGCATTATGTGCTCTCCCTGTTGCAGCATGTCTTTGACCCAGGCCTGAATGACCACTAGATGCTGAATGACCACTAGGCGCTGAATGACCACCAGGCACTGAATGACCAAAGGCGCTGAATGACCACCAGGCGCTGAATGACCACTGGGCATGAATGACCACTAAGCATTCAATGACCACCAAGCACTGAATGACCACCTCGAGCAGCATGTTGTCAACCCGGAGCATCAGCCTGTCCTGCAGCATCCATTAAGTCCGCCTTTATTTGTGCAGAAATTAAGTATAGAAATTTCTACATAATTTATTGATTTTCTATTAATTAAATTTTTTCATCAGCTTACTCTCAAGGTTCTCTTGTCGATTCACTAAAATGTAGGTCATGCTAATGTGGTCATGTGGTGTTTCTCACAGCCGATAAACATGAACGCGCAGCAGAGACAAAGAACATCTGCTGATGTTTTGTTGTTGGCATCTTCTGTGTTGGGAAGTATACCTGAGGCAGTTTTATCCCGAGAAACAGCAGTAATCTGTCTGGCTTCCTTGGCCATTGCTGCAGAGATTTGTATATAGTTTTTTGTATTTTAAATTGTTTTATTATAGGTTTTATTTGTTTTATATATAGCAACCTACAAGCTTTCCATATATGTTCTGGCTGTTGAAGTTTTCAGAAGGAACATCTGATTTATGGTCTTTCTTTCTTTCTTTCTTTCTTTCTTTCTTTCTTTCTTTCTTTCTTTCTTTCTTTCTTTCTTTCTTTCCTTCCCTCTATCAGACCAGATACAAAGACCTGAACAACAGGGTAATTTGTTTTCTTACTTTCTTAATTTGGTAATTGCTGCCATTGTTTGTTTTGAACCTGGTGATCACCATCCTGGTCAGTTTAGTAAGATCATTTTCAAAATAAAAAGAGGTAACGTAAACCTGAGGTGATTGTTATATAAATAGTGAGGTAACATAAACCTTAGGTTATTGTTAATATAAAACAAGTTAGAGAGATAATGTAAACCTGAGGTGATTTTTAATATAAATGGTGAGGTAACGTAAACCTGAGGTGATTGTTAATATAAACCAAGTTAGTGAGGTAACGTAAACCTGAGGTGATTGTTAATATAAATAGTGAGGTAAAATAAACCTTAGGTTATTGTTAATATAAATAGTGAAGTAATGTAAACCTGAGGTGATTGTTAATATAAACCATGTTAGTGAGATAATGTAAACCTGAGGTGATTGTTAATATAAACCAAGTTAGTGAGGTAATGTAAACCTGAGGTGATTGATAATATAAATAGTGAGGTAACGTAAACCTGAGGTGATTGTTAATATAAATAGTGAGGTAATGTAAACCTGAGGTGATTGTTAATATAAACCAAGATAGTGAGGTGACATAAACCTGAGGTGATTGTTAATATAAATTGTGAGGTAACGTAAACCTGAGGTGATTGTTAATATAAATAGTGAGGTAATGTAAACCTGAGGTGATTGTTAATATAAACCAAGTTTCTGAGGTAATGTATACCTGAGGTGATTGTTAATATAAACCAAGTTAGTGAGGTAACATAAACCTGAGGTGATTGTAAATAAAAATTTGCGAGGAAATGTAATCCTGAGGTGATTGTTAATATAAATAGTGAGGTAATGTAACCCAGAGGTGATTGTTAATATAAACCAAGTTAGTGAGGAAACGTAAACCTGAGGTGATTGTTAATATAAACCAATTTAGTGAAGTAATGTAAACCTGAGGTGATTGTTAATATAAATAATGAGGTAATGTAAACCTGAGGTAATTGTTAATATAAATAGTGAAGTAATGTAAACCTGAGGTGATTGTTAATATAAATAGTGAGGTAATGTAAACCTGAGGTGATTGTTAATATAAATAGTGAGGTAATGTAAACCTGAGGTGATTGTTAATATAAACCAAGTTTCTGAGGTAATGTATACCTGAGGTGATTGTTAATATAAACCAAGTTAGTGAGGTAACATAAACCTGAGGTGATTGTAAATAAAAATTTGCGAGGAAATGTAAACCTGAGGTGATTGTTAATGTAAATAGTGAGGTAACGTAAACCTGAGGTGACTGTTAATATAAACCAAGTTAGTGAGGTAATGTAAACCTGAGGTGATTGTTAATATAAATAGTGAAGTCATGTAAACCTCAGGTGATTGTTAATATACCCAATTTAGTGAGGTAATGTAAACCTGAGGTGATTGTTATTATAAACCAATTTAGTGAGGTAACGTAAACCTGAGGTGATTGTTAATATAAACCAAGTTAGTGAAGTAATGTAAACCTGAGGTGATTGTTAATATAAATAGTGAGGTAAAGTAAACCTGAGGTGATTGTTAATATAAACCAAGATAGTGAGGTAGGTAAACCTGAGGTGATTGTTAATATAAACCAAGTTAGTGAGGTAATGTAAACCTGAGGTGATTGTTAATATAAATAGTGAGGTAACGTAAACCAAGGGTGATTGTTAATATAAATAGTGAGGTAAAGTAAACCTGAGGTGATTGTTAATGTAAACCAAGATAGTGAAGTAAAGTAAACATTAGGTGATTGTTAATATAAACCAAGTTAGTGAGGTAATGTAAACCTGAGGTAATTGTTAATATAAATAGTGAGGTAACCTAAACCTGAGGTGATTGTTAATATAAACCAAGATAGTGAGGTGACATAAACCTGAGGTGATTGTTAATATAAATTGTGAGGTAACGTAAACCTGAGGTGATTGTTAATATAAACCAAGTTTGTGAGATAATGTAAACCTGAGGTGATTGTTAATATAAACCAACTTAATGAGATAATATAAACCTGATGTGATTGTTAATATAAATAGTGAAGTAATGCAAACCTGAGGTGATTTTTAATATAAACCAAGTTAGTGAGATAATGTAAACCTGAGGTGATTGTTAATATAAACAAAGTTTCTGAGGTTATGTAAACCTGAGGTGATTGTTAATATAAACCAAGTTAGTGACGTAACATAAACCTGAGGTGATTGTAAATAAAAAATAGTGAGGTAATGTAAACCTGAGGTGATTGCTAATTTAAACCAAGTTAGTGAGGTATCGTAAACCTGAGGTGATTATTATTATAAAACAAGTTGTGAGATAATGTAAACCTGAAGTGATTGTTAATATAAACCAAGTTAGTGAGGTGACATAAACCTGAGGTGATTGTTAATATAAATTGTGAGGTAACGTAAACCTTAGGTGATTGTTAATATAAATAGTGAGGTAATGTAAACCTGAGGTGATTGTTAATATAAACCAAGTTAGTGAGGTGACATAAACCTGAGGTGATTGTTAATATAAATAGTGAGGTAACGTAAACCTGAGGTGATTGTTAATATAAATAGTGAGGTATCGTAAACCTGAGGTGATTGTTAATATAAAACAAGTAAGTGAGGTAATGTAAACCTGAGGTGATTGTTAATATAAACCAAGTTAGTGAGATAATGTAAACCTGAGGTGGTTGTTAATATAAACAGTGAGGTAAGGTGAATCTGAGGCGCTTGTTTATATAAATAGTGAGGTAATGTAAACCTGAGGTGATTTTTAATATGAACCAAGTTAGTGAGGTAACATAAACCTGAGGTGATAGTTAATATAAATAGTGAGGTAACATAAACCTGAGGTGATTGTTATTATAAACCAAGTAAGTGAGGTAATGTAAACTTGAGGTGGTTGTTGATATTAATAGCGAGGTAATGTAAACCTGAGGTGGTTGTTAATATAAACAGTGAGGTAAGGTGAATCTGAGGCGCTTGTTTATATAAATAGTGAGGTAATGTAAACCTGAGGTGATTTTTAATATGAACCAAGTTAGTGAGGTAACATAAACCTGAGGTGATAGTTAATATAAATAGTGAGGTAACATAAACCTGAGGTGATTGTTATTATAAACCAAGTAAGTGAGGTAATGTAAACTTGAGGTGGTTGTTGATATTAATAGGGAGGTAATGTAAACCTGAGGTGATTAATATAAATAGTGAGTTATTGTAAACCTGAGGTGATTGTTAATATAAACCAAGCTAGTGAGGTAACGTAAACCTGAGGTGATTGTTAATATAAAACAAGGTAGTGAGGTAACGTAAACCTGAGGTGATTGTTAATATAAAACAAGTTAGTGAGATAATGTAAACCTGAGGCGATTGTTAATATAAATGGTGAGGTAACATATACCTGAGGTGATTGTTAATATAAACCAATTTAGTGAGGTATTGTAAACCTGAGCTGATTGTTAATATAAATAGTGAGGTAATGTAAACCTGAGGTGATGGTTAACCACTTATATTGTCGCCGTCGCGGAAACGAGCCACCACCGCTAGGGGGCGAAGCTGCAGCAACTTCATTGTAACTTTTAATCATTAAATCCTCTAAATACACGGTTAAATTATATACTGTTTGAAAGCTTAAACTCTCATGATTTTATTAAGCATAATATGATTTATAGCCATCATAATAATTTAATCAATTTGATATCCACCGGAACTAGGCGGCGCTAGTTCGGTCTGTTTACTTACCATTAAACGCTTGTCTTTTTTCACTGGGGTAATATTTTCTAAAACAAAATGCTTGTAAAAACCCTCAAGAGGAAAAACCCTCAACTGGAATATGTAAGCATTTTAATCAAAAACGCTTTGCTCGCCTCACAGATATTAAGTTTCTGAGCGGAAAATGCGAACAGTACTTTAAATCTCTTTAAATCACTTTAAATTTGATTATATTGTCTTCTGGTAAAGTAGGTTCCTGTCTTTTGTATACTATCTGCTTAACTCACTTTGTTCCAGAGTAGTGTGATTTGAATTGTTATATTCTATACTATTGTTGATTTTTTATAGTGTTGGTCTTTGTTGTTCTCTCAGGTGATTAATCAGGAGTAGTTTCAGTCTCCCTTAAGGTGTGAATTGGGGGCAGGGCTTACCTATTTAAATTGAAGGTTTGTCAGAATCTCTCTCTCACATTAGTGTCTAGTACTGCTTGATATATGATTTTTTACCATACCTTTTTAATTCTCACTCTTGTTTGACTACAAATATGTGCATTAAACCCATCTCTGTACTCAAGGTCTACTCTCGCAGACGCTCTCATCCACAGAGCAGAGGTCACAATCCCAGTAACCTCATCTACCCTCCTCTTTTGTGTAAGTCTCAAACAGTAGTGGTAGGTGGGCTCTGGAATTGTCAGTCTGCTGTAAAGAAATCTGATTTTATCTCTGCTTTAACTTCCCATTACTCCTTTGATTTTCTTCTTTTGTTTATCCCCACAGAACACTGCTACACCAGCTGCTCCATCCTCTGCCTATGCTTTCTCTCACTCACCACGAGAAACAGGCGGGGGTGGTGGTACAGGTTTATTGTTGTCAAAGAAATGGTGCTTTACACCTCTCCTCTTCTCTCATTTAACCATCTCTTCTTTTGAATTCCATGCCATTTCAGTTACCACTCCTATCAACCTTGTTATCATTGTTGTATACCGCCCCTATACCGCCATCCTACCTGGAAGGATGCTCATATCAGGTAACATGGAGGGGAGTGACATCTGCTCCACGCAGACTCTCCACTGGTGTCCCACAGGGCTCAGTACTTGGTCCTCTTACATTTACATTTACATTTACGGCATTTAGCAGACACCCTTATCCAGAGTGACTTACAACTGAGCAACTGAGGGTTAAGGGCCTTGCTCAGGGGCCCAGCAGTGGCAACTTGATGGACCTGGGGTTTGAACCCATGACCTTCCGATCAGTAGCCCAACACCTTAACCACTGAGCTACCACATCCCCACATCCTCTTCTTTTCTCCCTGTGTACTCACTCTCTTGGTGAAGTTATTTCATCACCACTGCTTCACCACTGCACCAGTCTTACCACTGCTATGCTGATGATACACAACTTATCTTCTCTTTTCCACCTTCAGATGCCACAGCTTCTGACCGGATCTCAGCATGTCTGGCAGAAATTTTATCATGGATGACTGCTCATCAGTTAAAGCTCAATCCTAGCAAAACTGAGCTGCTGTTCATCGTGATTCATCCCCAGGTCATGATCTTGCTATATCCTTGGACAACGATCTTGCTATATCCTTGGACAATCTTCCCTTCAGCCACAGCTCGCAACCTTGGGGTAACCATGGACAATCAACTGTCCTTTTCCTCTCATGTTGCTAATGTGACTCGGTCATGTCGGTTTCTTCTCTACAACATTAGAAGGATTCAGACATTTTTGTCCACACAGACTGCTCAGGTACTTGTTCAGTCTCTTGTCATTTCTAGACTGGATTACTGCAATGCACTGCTGGCAGGTCTACCTATGAACGCAATCCATCCTCTGCAAATGATCCAAAATACAGCTGCCTGGCTTGTTTTCAACCTGCCAAAGTTCTCGCATACCACTCCGCTGCTGCGATCCCTCCACTGGCTTCTGGTAGCTGCACGCATCTGATTCAAAACACTGATGCTGGCCTACAAAGCCAAAAATGGACCAGCTCCCTCTTACCACAAAGCCCTCATCATTCCTCGCACTGCACCCCGCAACCTCCGATCTACCAGCACTGCTCGACTGGTTCCACCATCTCTCAGGGTAAGAGGCAAGTATACTACAAGACTCTTCTGTGGTGGAATGAACTTCCCCTAGAGGTCCAGACAGCTGAGTCACTGGCTATTTTCAAGCGGCAGTTGAAGACCTACTTATTCAGGAAACATTTCAACTAGCACTTCTTTCCTTATCTTTTGCATTAAAAAAAAAAAAACTGACACTTTTCATTGTAACTTTGAACAAATGTTAAACTCATGGTATCTTAAGTATGTAACCTAGTGAACCTGCATTAATGTATTCAATTTTAGAGATTTAAGCACTTCACTACGTGGCTCTGGATAAGGGCATCTGCCAAATGCTGTAAAAGAAATGTAAATGTAAAGGGGTGTGGCTGTTAGAGCCGTGTGTATAAACATATCTCCAGATGCGTAAAGCGTGTGCCCTTTACACACAGCTGTTAGTGTTGGTGTTTTTGTGGAAAGTGACGTTGGTGGGGTTTTTGGACAACTTGTAGGTATTTTTGAAAAGTTTGCCAAGAATTTCCAAATGGAAGGCAAAAAGTTTTTCACGCCTGAGCAGGTAGCCAACATGATGTGCGAAATATCCGATGATTTTTCATCCTCGGCAGAGAGCGATTTATCTATGGATTCAGAAGCTGATGAGGATTTCCTAAAAGGAAGAGATCCTGATCTAGAACTGTGAGTACATATATTATGTTATGTGTTTATTATTTTATGTATATATATATTTTTTTATATTTATTTATATATTTATATATATATATATATATATATATATTTGTGTGTGGGTGCGTGCGTGCATGCATGTGCATGTGTAAGGGGAAATTCTAAATGTGATCTGACTGTGGTCAATACAGAAACTTTGTATTTTGGGAAGGGTGCTGTGTAAAAACAATTTCTGCTTGGTATTGCACTGAGTTTATTCTGAGTGTTGGGGGTTGTTATTGGGCATTGAGATTGTTCTGTCTTTGGGAGTTATTATTGGTCATTGAGATTGTTTGAATGTGTCTGGATGAGGTGTGACAAGCTAATCATCGCATTTCTTTGTTTCAGAGAGCCAGAATTTCTGCCTGGTATTGCACTGAGTTTATTCTGAGGGTTGTGGGTCGTTATTGGGCATTGAGATTGTTTGAATGCATGTGAATGAGGTGTGACAAGCTAACCATTGCATTTCTTTGTTTCAGAGAGCCAGAGTCATCAGACTCAGATTGGCAGGCAGAGAGAAAGAGGCCCATGAGGACCCCAGTGACTGTGGAGGAGGAAGACCTGGAACCCCAACCCTCTAGCTCCACACAGCCTGCAAGTCATGGAAGAGGCAGAGGGAGAGCAGGAGGGAGAAGCACTCCGAGTTCTGGACTTGAAGGTGCATGGCAGAGCACTGATGTGGAGGACATCACTCCTGATCAGCCATCCTTCCACCCAGCATGCACACCTGGTGGCCAGCTCATGGGTGGTGTAAAATACACCATCCTACAATTGTTCAGTTTATTCATGACAAATAACATTATCAAAGACATCATGAACAATTCCAACAAATATGGAGAAAGGAATCACCTGGACACATTCCAGAGGATTACCATGGCAGAGATGATGTCCTACCTCGCAATGATCATATATATGGGAATACTCAAGACAACAGCAGTCACTGACTATTGGAGAAGGTATGAGCTGTATGCCTTGTCTTTTCCCTCAAGTGTGATCTCCGGGCGCCGCTTCAGAGCCATCTCTCGCGCCCTCCACCTCAGTGACCCTGGTGAAGATGCTGCCAGTGACTCATGAAGAGGCACCGCTGGGTACGATAAGTTTGGCAAAATAAAGCCATTGTACCAGAAGTTCAGGCAGATGTGCATGGCACATTATCAACCCCACCAGTACAATTGAGGAGAGGATGGTCGCCTCCAAAGCCCGCAGCGGAATCCGCCAGTACATGAAGAATAAGCCTGTGAAGTGGGGTTATAAGCTGTTTGTGCTGGCGGATTCCGCCAGTGGTTATACCTGGGACTTCATCAACTATGAAGGCAGGGGAGCACCAATCAACAAGGGGCTCAGCTATGACTCCGTCATGCGTCTCACAAATACGCATTTGCTTGGTACCGGGTACAAGTTATTTGTAGATAACTTTTACACAAGCCCAGATCTCTTTCATGACCTCCTGCAAAAGAAGATCTGGGCCTGCGGTACCATTCGCGGACAGCATATTGGGTTCCCCAAAGACAGGCCAGGCGGGCTTGTGAGGTCGTCTCCCCGGGGCACCATTCGCTGGATCCGTGAGGGGCCCCTGGTGTTTGTGCAGTGGAGGGACACCAGAGATGTGCTGATGTGTTCCACGCTTCATGCAGCACATGGGGACGATAGTGTCCGGAGACGGATCAAGGGGGCAGATGGGCAGTGGCGTGTGCAGGATATCTCCATTCCACCAGCCATCAAGGATTACAACAGGTATGTACAGTGTTTTTTTGAAATGAATATTGATATCATGTCAATGCATCAATATCTCGGATAAGCGATAGAAAATAAGTGAGTGAGAGTGCATCAATATCAGTGTAATGTCATGGCTATGTTCCTTTTCTACTCAGGAACATGGGTGGTGTGGACCTGTCAGATGCTATGATCGGGTATTACAGTGTCCTGCACAAAACCAAGAAGTGGTACCGGTCTTTCCTGTACCACTTCATCGACATCGCCATCGTCAATGCCTTCATCCTTTACAAGGAGATCGCCACTGCAAGGCAGGAGAAGGTGATGTCCCACAAGGCCTTTCAGGAGACCCTGGTGATGGAGCTGAGAGAAGTTGGGTCTACCACCACAGCCCCTCCACAGCCACCCCCTCCTGCTCCCCAAGGTGCCTCACACAAGCCTGTTCACTTTTCACAGGATGGCACCGTAGGTCGGAGGAGGTGTGTCCACTGCCACCGGAGGACCACAGTAAAGTGCACCTCCTGCAACGTATGCCTGTGCTTCGTAATAAACAGGGACTGTTACAGTACATGGCACACCATGAAGAATTTGACTTTTCTATAACATGTAAATATTTATTGTGTGTTTTGTATTTTGCAGTTTTTGTAAATTATGTAAATAGTTCATTTTACAATTCTTCAACATTACACTTTGACAGTGCATTTTGTGTGCTCTTTTTTTTATCAAAATCTCAGGAGGAATGGAAGAAAATGTGTTTTTTTTTGTGGTTATGCTAATGTAAATTTGTGCCTAATTGACTGACATCAAATCCAAATACAGAACATCATACCTCAGAGGGTAAGCTTTCATCAGACAGCAAGATTATGTTTCTAGGCAAAGGGTTTCAAAAGTTATAAGCCTTGGAAACTGTGGGTACCCAAGGTTCATTTTGGAGTCTCCAAATGGCACAAAGCAAAAATGCATGGACATACCTGTAGAAAAACATTCATATAAAATCCATTTTTTAGTCTCTTGACTTCAAACTTTTTATGGTGAAAGATAAGACATGTGGCTATGACCCTGAGTTGTTCTTTAGCTCCTGACATATGTTTACAGTAGTGTATTTTAGGCAGTTTTCAGAAAAATTATTTGGGTGGAAATGAAATCCTCCATTCTAGCCTCTGTAACTCTGTGTCAGTAAGGCCTAGAATCACACTGATACTTCTATCAGAAACTAGAGATTATCTTCTTTCCAATGAGACCAGGCACACCCCTGTGTGTCAAAGTATGTGGGAGCTGTACCACTTTTTAGTTGGATATGTCATGTAAGCGAAAATCATGACAATAGGGGGGTGACAGGTAAGAGGTATATACCAAGTTAGTGAGGTAATGTAAACCTGAGGTGATTGTAAATGAAAATTTGCGAGGTAATGTAAACCTGAGGTGATTGTTAATATAAACCAAGTTAGTGAGGTAACGTAAACCTGAGGTGATTGTTAATATAAACCATGTTAGTGAGGTAACGTAAACCTGAGGTGATTGTTAATATAAATAGTGAGGTAACGTAAACCTGAGGTGATTATTAATATAAACCAAGTTAGTGAGGTAATGTAAACCTGAGGTGATAATATAAACCAAGATAGTGAGGTAATGTAAACCTGAGGTGATTGTTAATATAAACCAAGATAGTGAGGTAATGTAAACCTGAGGTGATTGTTAATATAAATAGTGAGCTAACGTAAACCTGAGGTGATTGTTTATATAGTGAAGTAATGTAACCCTGAGGTGATTGTTAATATAAACCAAGTTAGTGAACTAATGTAAACCTGAGGTGATTGTTAATATAAACCACGTTAGTGACGTAATGTAAACCTGAGGTGATTGTTAATATAAACCAAGTTAGTGAGGTAATATAAACCTGAGGTGATTGTTAATATAAATAGTGAGGTAAGGTAAACCTTAGGTTATTGTTAATATAAATAGTGAAGTAATGTAAACCTGAGGTGATTGTTAATATAAATTGTGAGGTAACGTAAACCTGAGGTGATTGTTAATATAAACCAAGTTAGTGAGGTAACATAAACCTGAGGTGATTGTTAATATAAAACAAGTTAGTAAGATAATGTAAACCTGAGGTGATTGTTAATATAAAACAAGTTAGTAAGATAATGTAAACCTGAGGTGATTGTTAATATAAATAGTGAGGTAATGTAAACCTGAGGTGATTGTTAATATAAACCAAGATAGTGAGGTGACATAAACCTGAAGTGATTGTTAATATAAATTGTGAGGTAACGTAAACCTGAGGTGATTGTTAATATAAATAGTGAGGTAATGTAAACCTGAGGTGATTGTTAATATAAACCAAGTTTCTGAGGTAACGTAAACCTGAGGTCATTGTAAATAAAAATTATCGAGGTAATGTAATCCTGAGGTGATTGTTAATATAAATAGTGAGGTAATGTAACCCAGAGGTGATTGTTAATATAAACCAAGTTAGTTAGGTAATGTAAACCTGAGGTTATTGTTAATATAAACAGTGAGGTAGCCTAAACCTGAGGTGATTGTAAATATAAAGAGTGAAGTAATGTAAACTTGAGGTGTTTGTTAATATAAACCAGGTTAGTGAGGTAATGTAAACCTGAGGTGATTGTTAATATAAACCAAGTTAGTGAGGTAATGTAAACCTGAGGTGATTGTTAATATAAATAGTGAGTAAATGTAAACCTGAGGTGATTGTTAATATAAATAGTGAGTTAATGTAAACCTGAGGTGATTGTTAATATAAATAGTGAGGTAACGTAAACCTGAGGTGATTGTTAATATAAATAGTGAGGTAACGTAAACCTGAGGTGATTGTTAAAACTACTTATCAGGTCGCCGTCGTGAGAACGATCCACCACCGCTAGGACGCGAGACTGCAACAACTTCATTGTAACTTCATTGTAACTTTCAAGCATTAAATCCTCTAAATACATTAAATTCCTCTAAATACGTTAAATTATATACTGTTTGAAAGCTTAGACTCAGGATTTTATTAAGCCCACACACAAAGCATAATATGATTTATACCAGTCATAGTAATTTAATCATTTGATAGCCATTTGAACTAGGCGGCGCTAGTTCGGTTTGTTTACATACCTTTAAACACAATTTCCCTTTCTTCACATTGTCACTAATGTTAATGTATTTTCCAAAACAAATGCTTGTAAAAAAATCCCTGAGTCCAAGGAACTTGAATAATTAAGCCTTTTAATCCAAAACGCTTTGCTCACCTCACAAGTATTACATTTCTGACCGAAAACTTTAAACAGCGGTTCACTTCCGTCCTTTGTTTCTTCTCTCACTTCTCATTGGAGGCTTACAAAACTACACTCACGCGTCAGATTTGTAGTCGAGGGTCTACCAAATCAAACAAGCCCTCTCATGAGCCAATCAGTGCCTGTGGTGCAGAGATAGGCAGCTAAGAAACCAATGAGGTTTCTCCATGCTATGTGGGACACCCTCCCTTTGACTGACAATTGCTCCCTCCAGTAGCGATTTGATGTTTCGCGAGCGTCATAGCTCTTTAGCCAAGAAGGAGACAATTCCAACGAGATGCAACAGGATACATCTGGTGAGGGCGGGCTATGCAATGAGCATGCGCATAATAATTTTTTTCAACTTTATTGCACAATTCTCGAACTTTTCACACTCTCACACCTCAGGGTGTCAGGTTACAGGCCTTTTTTCACAGCAGGCTTCTAGGCAGAGGGGTTCTCTTTGTTATAGGACTTTTGAACTAAGCATGCAGTCTTTTTATACAAAGTTATACAGTAAACCAATAAATGTGCCCGTAGAAAAATATTCATATAAAATCCATTTTTGAGTCTTTTGACTTAATTTTTTTTGGGTGAAAGCCAAGACATGTGGCTATGACCCTCAGTTGTTGTTTACCTAACATCATTAAATACAGCAATGTATGTAATCAGTGTATCAGGTAAACAACTCAGACGGAAATAAAAACCCTCCATTCTAGCCTCTATAACTCTGTGTCAGTAAGGCCTAAAATCACCCTGATACTTGTATCATAAACTAGAGACTCTCTTCTTTCCAATGAGACCAGGCTCACCTCTGTATATGTGTAAAGTATATGGGAGCTGTACCACTTTTTACGTGGGTATGTCATCTAGGCGATAATCATGAAAATGGGGGGGCGACAGGTAAGAGGTTAAAATATATAGTCAGGTGTTCATTTAACTGGGAAGAAAATAGTCAGATATTTTCCACTACCTCGACTTTCGCATCATCAAGCCCAGGAAGGTGTTCTTCATGGCCGTGGATGGTGTCACACCCAGGGCCAAAATGAACCAACAGCGTGGCAGAAGGTTCAGGTATGTTCTACATCCGTTAGTGCAGGATGCATCTAACAGGAAGCTGCTTGCTGGTCTGGATTGCCTTAACGAGCTTGTTAGGTTGGTGATTAAATTAGTGATAGTTTATATAGATTATGTTCAAAAGTAATACTCGTATATGGAACGTTTCCACCGGGCTACATCCCAAACCGCACTCTACTGTAGATCACTTAATGTCAGTTGTTGCTCTCTTTTCTTTCAGATCAGCAAAAGAAACAGAGGAAAAAATAAAGAAGGCTGTGGGCAAGGGCGAGGATTTACCTGCAGTGACCTGGTTTGACTCCAACTGCATCACACCCGGTTTGTGTTACAGCTTTTACAGAATATTAACAGTTTATCACACTGTTTTAGTTCATTACAATCTTTTTTAAAAAGCAGATGTCATAATCATGAGTTTTTTATAAATTGTGTTTATTGTAATTATTCATATACAGTGGTAAGAAAAAGTACGTAAACTGTTTGGAATAAACTGGTTTTCTGTTGTAATTTGTCATAAAATGTGATCTGATCCTCATCTAATTCACAGCACTAGACAGCATGCTTGATGGACAGAGAGAGAGAGAGAGAGAGAGAGAGTCAGACAGGGAGAGAGACAGACAGACAGGGAGAGAGAGACACACACAGAGAGACAGACAGGGAGAGAGAGAGACAGACAGGGAGAGAGAGAGAGACAGAGAGAGAATCACAGAGAGACAGACAGACAGGGAGAGAGAGACACACACACAGAGACAGACAGACAGGGAGAGAGAGACACACAGGGAGACAGACAGACAGGGAGAGAGAGAGAGACACACAGAGAGACAGACAGGGAGAGAGACACACAGAGAGACAGACACAGAGAGAGAGAGGGAGAGAGCGAGCAATAAACTTGTGAATATAATATGAATTATAGTATAATAAAATGAATATAAATGAATTATAGCATCCAAATGTTTTTTAATAAACTGCAAGGCTGTAAATGCATGAAGTAATTAAATAAACACATTTAGCTATTTAACTATAATATAATAAGCACTAATTGGTTGCATTATGTTTTTTATTATTAAATTATGTTCTTTACATTCTCATATGTGTTATTATTATAAGCTTTTTTTTTATTCAAGTCTTTTTTTTTGTTAAAGTGCTCTGAAAGTTTAGGTATATGTTCATGTTTTGCTTCATTTCTCTGTAGGTACGGAGTTCATGACTCGGCTTCACAAACATCTGAAATACTTTGTGCAGAAAAAGCTGTCCACAGACCGACCGAGTAAGAGTGTATCTGTCTGGTCACGAGGTGAGTAGAGTGACCGCACACACACACACACACACACACACACACACACACACACACACACACACACACACACAAATATTTTTCTCTTTATGAAGTTTCCATCTCCAGGACAAATCCGTGATCATGAATTCGTCCCCCCAGTTTATAAACCGTACTCACAGATTATTGAACTGTTCCCTCAGTTTTACAAAGCGTGCACATGAGGTAACAATCCGTGCTCTCAGATTTGTAAACTGTACCCTCAGGTTTTGTAATCCATACCAACAAATTCATAAACCGTGCGCACGCTTTCGCAATCCATACCCATGGTTTTGCAGACGGTACTCACTGATTTGTAGCCCCTCCCTCATTTTAGACACCTGAAGTCCACAAGCAGGACAACAGCTCCACAAACAACGTGTTTAAACTTCTTTTTTTTTTAAATATGATAGAGGGTTGGATGACCGTACTGTGTCAACTTTTCAAGAGGAGAAAGTAAAAACCATACAATACGAATAATGCACAGATTCCTTGGCTTAATACAATTGAATAAAGTTATTTTATAATAACATATTGTCAGGACTCAACCCGGACTTTTGGCCACGTGCTGTTTTAGTTTTCTTCTTCGTCACGTGTCTGCCCCGCCTTCGTCTGCCCCTCCCTGTCTTCACACCTGATCCTTATTGTGTCATCGTGTCTTTTTTATATTTAAGTGGGCCGCGTTGCCGAGTGCAGCGCGGAATCATTAGTTACGTTTACCCCTCGTCATGTCTAGTCTTTGTTAAGTGTCTTCATTTGTATTGCTTTTGTTATCATCTTATGTCGTTGTCTTTATTATTTATTAAACCCCTTTCCAGGAAGCTATCCTGCATACGGGTCTGTCTCCTTCCGCTTTCGGTTGTGACAGAATGATTCCGCCTACGAACTGAGACCCAGCAGGATAGCTTCCAGCTCGGACCGGTTTTTTTTCTTCTCCCCCTGGACTGTTCCGGCAGTCCTTCTGAACCTTTTTTTCCTTTTTTCGGTGGCATCGCTCCGCACTTTTTTCGGTGAAGCACGCCGCTACACTTTCGGTTCCGTCCGAAGCGGTCGTTGCCTCACTACCTTCGCGGAGGATGTCACCATACCGTTTTTGCCCCTTTTTTATTTTTTGGTGCCCTGCGGCATCGGCCCGCATTTTTTCGGTGAAGGACGTCGCTCCACTTTCGGTTCCGTTCCGAGGAGGGCGTCGCTTCACTTCTTCCGCGGGGGGTGCTGCAGGCCCAGGGCGAAGGACTTTTCCCACCCTCCCACCCTTCATATTCTGGTCATCGGGACCTGGATCTGGCAGCGGTGCGTCGGGGGTTATGTGCGGCCTTCCAGCTCGGCTGTGGACGTCGCTCGGCCCTCCAGCTCGGCTGTAGACGTCACTCGGCCCTCCAGCTCGGCTGTGGATGTCGCTCGGCCCTTCAGCTTGGCTATGGAAGTCGCGTGGCCCTTCTGCTCGGCTGTGGACGTCGCTTGGCCCCTCTGCTTGGCTGTGGACGTCGTTCGGCCCTCGCTGGCTGTGCCCGCCATGTGCCTTGTTCCCCCCACCGGACCTTGTCGGGGTTTGGCGCTTCGGGAGCCGCACCTCGAGGGGAGGGGTACTGTCAGGACTCAACCCGGACTTTTGGCCACGTGCTGTTTTTGTTTTCTTCTTCGTCACGTGTCTGCCCCGCCTTCGTCTGCCCCTCCCTGTCTTCACACCTGATCCTTATTGTGTCATTGTGTCTTTTTTATATTTAAGTGGGCCGCGTTGCCGAGTGCAGCGCGGAATCATTAGTTAGGTTTACCCCTCGTCATGTCTAGTCTTTGTTAAGTGTCTTCATTTGTATTGCTTTTGTTATCGTCTTATGTCGTTGTCTTTATTATTTATTAAACCCCTTTCCTTTGAAGCTATCCTGCATACGGGTCTGTCTCCTTCCGCTTCCGGTTGTGAAACATATTAACGAATGAAAGTAGCAACTGATTAAAATATTATTTCTTAAAATATCTCATTTCCGCAGGCATTGTGACGCTCCGGGAGCTTGTGCAGATCACGGGAGCTGACCTGTCGAAGGTGGAGGACCTGGCAGTGCGTATGGGAATGCGGTCCCTGTGTGTTGTCTGTCAACTCTTACATCCCTAACATCTGAGGAGCGTGTTCGGCTGAAGGACTATCAGTATACAGAGACTTTTCCTGCAGAGGAGGAACCCTTTCCCCAGCTGAACATCGCTCCTGACCTCGACGGGTGTGAAGGTCCTCTCCTGGAGTGCCGGGGCGAGGCGGAGATGGCAGTGTCGGGGAAGCTGCTCTACAGAGCCAGTGTTAAGGTTTTAAATAAGAATAAACTGAGTGTGAGGGTCGACACCCCATGGAGAAATGTACATGGTTTTAATAATGATATTAAACCAGACTGGAGACACTGTACAAACCACCGTTAGCCAAAAGAGCTGCCGACCTCCAGTGGAGGATTTTACACTGTATTCTCTCTGTGAACTCGTTTATCTCCGTATTAAACCCTGATGTTACACACGACTGTCCTTTCTGTTCACAGAGACAAACTGTTCATGCTTTTATTTACTGCTCCAGGTTACAGTCTTTCTTTGTTTTTACTGAGCTGCTTAAGGTCTTTTAATGTTGATTTTACTTTTCAGTGTTTTATTCTTGGTTTTAAATACGTCAGGTTCAGGTGCCAACTGATCAATTTTATCTTTGGTCAGGCAAAAATGGCGATATACCTTAGCCGAAAAAACAATCTTGCTCAAAATACAGACTGTGAGTCTAAAGTAATCTTCTCCAGACTTATTAAATCAAGAGTTTAATTTCTATAAGTGTGAATGACCTGCACATGTTTCAGTCAGAGTGGTGTTGTAATAATGGTCTATGTGCTGTCATTGAAGAAGCTAAGCTGATGATGATTATTATCGGTTTACCTCATTTATTTGAATTATTTTAATACTCTTATTTATTTATATAGTTACCGATTGTTGTTTTTTACATGACTTGCGCAAATGAAGGATCTCTCTCTCTGTGTCTCTCTCCCTCTCTCCCTCTCTCTCCCTCTCTCTCTCCCTCTCTACACTCGGAGCATCATGGAATAACAACAAATTAATTACATCTGGGTTTTTTCATCTTATAAATAAACTATGAATTACTCCCAACTATTTATAATGTAAAAAAAAACACACAGTGAAATAAAAATACATTCCCATAAACAAAAACAAACACAAAATATCCTGATTGCTGGATAAATAGTTTAATATGTGATTTGTAATGACAAAGTTCTACAGTCATAATGTCACACAATCATAACAAAGACTAGGATTACAATTAAAACCAGGTATTAAAATAATATCTACAGCATTTTAAAATTCAATTCAAATGATATAAGTATTTCTAAAATCTAACCAAAAAAGTAAACAAATTCGTTTTACTCTTAACATCTGATGATCAAATTTGTGAGGTTTAAATGTATTCAGTTTTAAATACAGGAGAGATGATCAGTGGTGCTGCATTTTTATCTCCTTCATTGAAACAAGGGCTGAAGAATGGATAGAGTTCCTCAGTGAAAGTCTGACCAGTGAAAGAGTAGATATTAGATCTGGACTTCACATCATAAAAGGAGACCAGACCCTCCTCATAATCCACAAACACCCCCACAACCTCCACCTTCTCTTTCAGTGTGAGGAGGACAGAGGGATGTTCACAAGCATCATACTGATTCTCATTCCACAGGGTCACAGCCCAGAATCCATTCTGAGGAGACAGTGTAATCTTCCCTTTCCTGTTAATGTTCTCTCTCGCGACTCCTAATGACCAGCCAGTTTTCCCTCTGACCTGCACCTCATAATAAAATCTCCCTGAGGAGAAACTGTGCTTTCCCAGAACACTGATACATGGACTAAACCTCTGTGGTGTATCAGGGAGATTCTGTCGTCTGTCTCCATCTCTCACTTGTTTTCCATCAGCAGACAGGATGAGATCAGGATGAGCTGTATCAGGATCCAGGGTCACATCCACTGAGAGAAACACACAGTGTGTGATGAGTAAACTTGTAAAAAATATTACATCATCATCCAGTGGTTCAGATTCATTATCGATTTATAAAAGGATTTGTAGAAGATTTTTTTAATTTTATTTCATTGAAATTTCTAAAATACAGTTTATAATAGGAGTTTATTAAAGATATGAAATATAAAAAGGTTCCTTCTGAAATTTTAGTGATTAATTTTTTGTTTGTAATTTTTGTTTTTCAGGAAATACACAGAAAGGGTCACAGAACATGAGAGAAAACCATTTGAGGTAAAAACACTGAGTGTCTCTAGTGACAAATATCTGGTACGTTTTACATATAGAAATAAAACATGGGACTCTCAAGTGATTGAGAGAAACAGTTTGTTTTTTTATTATTTTTTTTAACTGTAGGATTATAAATCTTTCAGCCTTCTTTGTCCAGCAAAACAACAACATTCTCCTCTGATAGACAAAGTATTTTATACTCATCACTTTTCCACATACAAATATCATTCATTATTTCCACACAATGTTTTACTCACATCAAGAATCTTTCATTTCTACAAGTGAAGCTGAATTCAATCCGATCATGAAGCTGAACAGTGAAGGTAAAGCTGCACTGATCCAATAAATAACAGCCATCAATCATATAGATGTCTTGTGTAATTTTAATTTGTGCTCTCTCTCTCTCTCTCTCTCTCTCTCTCTCTCTCTCTCTCTCTCTCTCTCTCTCTCTCTCTCTGTCCTTAGTGAGAACATATGGAGGTTTTGCTGATTCTGATGATAAATAAAGTAAAATTTTCCTTTTGCATCTTTACTTTAGTGATGTATTTGTGTTTGTGATTTTTATCACCCAGGAAAGACAGAAAGAGTCACAGACTATGAGAGAAACACATTTAAGGAAAGATCTTGATAAAGATGGACAAAATAGTTCAGTAATTTTCTCCGTCTGAAAAAAAAAAAACAGGCCTGAATTTTTACACGTTTTCTTTAACTGGTACAAAAATATTTTATCAAAGACACTTGTTTGGGGTGTCAGTTAGTGTTAGTGTAAAATATATATTTTTGTAGAATACATTCATCACTTTTATGTTCAGGTTTATTACACACACACACACACACACACACACACACACACACACACACACACACACACACACACACACACACACACACACACACACACACACACACACACACACACACACACACAACACATTCCCAAACACACACACACACACTATCTCTCTCTCTCTCTCTCTCTCTCTCTCTCTCTCTCTCTCTCTCTCTCTTTTCTAAATGAAGCTCTCTCAGTTAGTGATAGTGTCAAAATATATTTTTGTAGAATACATTCATGACTTCAAGTTTATTTGTAAATGACAGAAACACTGCATGGTGTAAAAACTCTTTTCTAACTGCATGACTTTAAAACTCTCACCTTTTGGACTGAATAAAGATTACATTTACCACTGATAGTCAAAGAAATCCATCTTTTATCATGCAGTTAAAAAAGTTATAAAGTTAATCTCTGTACAAACATACATCTGTTCCTGCATTATTTTATTAGTGAAATGTAAGATGATGATCAGTGTTTCTAAAGTAGTAAAGGGTTTAAGGGCTTTAGTGCATGGCAGTAATAAGGAGCTATAGTGAGGAGGATAATGAGACACTTTAATACTCCTTGTATTTGGAGAGATCTACAGATGATAATAAGTCTGATGATGCAGTGGTGTGATGCTGATATGTACATTTTAATATGAGAGGAAATCAGAAAGCTCACTGTACCTGCATACTGCTGAATCCTCTTCAGTTCTGTGGAAACTAATTACAACAAAACATCACGTCATTAGATTTCAGATAAATTATTGGTATTTAATATTTAAATTTTGCAAAACATATATACCTAAAACATCTACTTTAGTCTATTATTAGAGACTTTTTTTAATCTAAAGTACAAAATAATTTCTCACCTGTTTCCTTTAACTTGTCATTGAGTGATTTATTGAGTTTCTCATTCAGAGTCTGCTGAAGCCGAGACAGAGCTGTCCTCACAGTGTCCACACTCACATCAGTGTTAATGCTGATCTCAGTCCAGTTCTTGGTGTGTGGAGGGCTGCACATGGAGGAGTAAATCTACAGTAGGGCAGAAGAGAGGAGAAATCCCTCAGCATGGTGAGTGTTGTTCTGTGATGTTCTGCATTGTCAGTGAGCAGAGAGAGGAACACTGACCTGTAGGACGTGGAGATGCTCCTCAGTGTGTGAGAGCTGCTCCAGCTCAGTGTCTCTCCTCTTTAGCACACTGATTTCCTGCTCCAGCTCTTTAATGAGTCCTTCAGCCTGCCTCTCTGCTGCTTTCTGCTTCTCCTCCATCATCTCCAGCAGCTCAGCCTGACTTCTCTCAATAGAGCGAATCAGAGCAGTGAAGACATCAACAATGTCTGCTTTCTCTTTCTCTGTGCTTCTCTAAAGGAGGAACACATTTTCCCTTCCATCAGAAAACACTGATACTTGGTAACCTCTCTCAGTGTTGTATTAATCTTCAGTTCAGGTCTCTTGGTGAATTTCTTTTTACATAATGGACAGCGACAGCGTTTGTTCATGTCCCAGCACTGTGTAAGGCAGCTCTTACAGAGGTTGTGTCCACATGGAGTGGTGACTTTATCAATGAGCACATCCACACAGATCGGACACAGCAGCAGATCTTTAGACAGGAGACTGCTGGAGTCATGAAAAACTAGAAAAGAAAATGTTACACTTTGTTGATAAATGGTGTAAATACATTAAATGCAAGTTTAGGTGTGAAAATCACAGACTGTGCATAAAACTGTGCATAGGATCCCTACTAAAAGTTTACGTACGTCCAAAAGCCAAAAATGGCGTACACCAAAAAAATTCCGATTTATAAAACCGTGCGTACGCAAACCTGTAAGCAATGTTCCCTTTATAAATAACAGATCACCCACAGATGTGCGTACGTGAACCAGCCTCAAATCCCGCCCTGTACACGCCCATTTTTAACCATAAATAGTCAATGCTAATCACTCCGCGGGCACGAGAGTGGACCTCGTTATAATGAGTTTCCTCTGCGCTCTGTGTGTTTAAAAATGGGGTGAGGAGCCAGCGTCTCAGGGGTAGCCACTGTCGCCTGCAGGTTATAATTATATTAAAAACAAAATTGTTACATTTTCTACTTTTTAATATTGTTAAACTCACCAAGAAGCCAGCCATCACGTACTGCGCCTGCATTTAGTCAGTTCCCTACACTGTTATGTGTCAAGATAAAGGAATCATGTGTTGAACCAGGCCAGCGTGCCACAATGTTTGTGAGGGTCATGTTGGAGTCACATCTGATTTACACATTAATACAATGCACATGCTTTCTGTTAACATAAGCAAATTCATTTTCAGATGGTGCCCTTATAGCAACATGAGCACAGTCAATTGCGCCGATTACATTTGGGAAACCAGACATTGCTGCAAATTGCATTTTAATTTTGGCCTGTTCTCGCACAGTGTAGGGGAACCTGATGTACCGACTACCCATATTAAGTATACCAAGTATACAATTATTTCATATACAAAAAGGTCTTAGAGACAAAGTTGAGGATTACTTATAGTTTTTTTATATAAATAATTTACCTGTCTGCCAATTCCCGCTGGAAACAGCCGGTTGCCAAGAACCCCAGAGTGGTGAGGACTTGTATTTGGACTGGGATGGCATGGCTCTGGCGTTTTGCCCTCTCTAATACTGGGCCCAATTTAACACATATATCTAAGAGCACAGCTCTAGGGAATCTAAATCGGCTTACTAGCCAGTTATCATCATGGGCCAGGAAATCATCATGGTCCCTGAAAACTCGTTCTCTCCTTATTCTCCCATTGCGTAATCCTCCAACAGTGCCAGCAGTGCCATCATGAAGCATTACATACCCGGGTCACCGGAGGATTTATATGTTTCTAGCAATTAGACTGATCGTTAACACCTTGACAAAATCACAGAATTAATTTGTGGGCGAAAGTGTTAATTTAAATTAATTTAAGACGAAAATGTTATAGTGAACACATACTTCTTCATGATGGTTTTGTAATGAACACTGTAATAGTTAGGACCGATGATGAGTAGCGATTGTGCTTCATGACTGTATTTGCAGACTTTGACATTTTATGATATAAGTACATTAAGGAAAATATTTAGTTTTTACACTGTGTTCTGTAGTTCTCTAATAAAAGAGTATTTCATGCTATTCTGTATCACTTGTAGTCGCGCCGTCTCCTTCTGTGCTCCCGTTGTGGACAATGTGACTGTAAGGCAGCGCTGAGTATTATTATTATTATTATTATTATTATTATTATTATTATTATTATTATTTTATTTTTAATACATTTTGAATTACGTTTGGATTTTACTAGATGTATATAGCCTAATGGGGCAGTCGTGGCCTAATGGTTAGAGTCTGATTCATAACCCAAAGGTTGTGGGTTCGAGTCTCGGGCCGGCTACGACTGAGGTGCTCTTGAGCAAGACACCGAACCCCCCCAACTGCTCCGAAACCCCCAACTGCCGCAGCATACTGTAAATGGCTGCCCATTGCTCTGGGTGTGTCGTCACGGTGTGCGTGTGTTCACTGCTGTGTGTGTGTGAGTGTACACAGCAGTGTGTGCACTTCGGATGGGTTAAATGCAGAGAACATATTCTGAGTATGGGTCACCGTACTTAGCCGTATGTCACGTCACTCAAACAATCGACACAAATAACACTGTTGGATTTAATCTTCATGATAATGTGGATATAACGTATGAAATGGAGTGAAAATTAAATGTCATTAATTCTCATAATCGTTCTCACATGAATTTTCTACAGTCTTCTTCTTCAGTTCACGACCTCACCATCTGTGTCGCCAATTCCCTTTGTCTCCAGAATGTGTGTACGCACGTCTCAAAGTTTGCTTAAAGGTGCGCACATTCTCACGTCAAGTTTGTTTTTTATAGATCACAACCTTTGCGCGAAAACTGGTGTACGTACGTTTCCAGCCCCGTTTTGTGCGTACGCACGCTTTATAAATGAGACCCCAGAATGTCTACGAGTTTTCCTAAACTATGTAAAGACACTTGTTGGGGTGTCAGTTACTGTTAGTGTAAAAATGTTATTTTTGTAGAATAGATTCATGAATTTTTCAGTGAAAACTGGTTGCCATCTGACATCACTGATTGAACATCAGCTCTGTTTGGATGATGAGAGGATGCAGAGTTTATTTAAACAGCATTGTCCTGCTAGTTGTGTGTGGGTGTTTGGGTGGGTGCTGGTGTGGTTGTGAGAGAGTGAGCTGTTTTTGGGAGGTGCTTCAAATCTCTTCCAGAAGTTTGTATTTACTGTTTAGTGATTGTACTTTGAGCTTTTGTTATTCTTTCTGTTGTTGGAATTGACATCTCTGTAACAGGAAGTTTTTCTTTTGGTTGTAAGTTAATATTCGTTACACTTTTTCATTCTTTATTTGTTGAGTTCTATAGTTAATTTGGAAAGAGGTTAATAGGGAAGGGGTGCCGTTTATTTTGGATCTTGTTTTCTCTTGTTTATGTTAGTAATGGAGTTAGTGTATTGTGTATTGTGTTGTAATCTTTGTTTTTTATTTTCTTTTGTAGCTTATTTAGTTTCTCCCTAAATGAGTTAGATGGGTTCTGCTTATTGTTTTGTCCTGATCCCCCTCTTGGAGTCTTCAAACCCTCCTGCACTTCATGTTTGGGAATAAATGAGCTTTGTTCATTTTGACTTGGTTGTATAGTGATATTCTTTTTTGTGACAGGATTTAGGAAAACGTTATACATTTTGAAGTTATTTAGTGTTGCAAGGTTTTGTTAAATGAAGTTTGTAATTATTATCAATATTCAAGATGAATATTACATATAACACATTATTGTGATGTAATATTTTACAATGACAGCTGTCTGACCTTCTGTGCATGTGACTAGGAGTTATTTGTGACTATAAACTGTTATTACCAGAGAGAATTTGTGTACAATATTAGAGGGTCAGAAGGAGCTGGAGACGTGATGGTGAGACTCAGGCTCATAAAAACTTGGTAAGATCCTGATCAGTAGAAGATCGAGCGTTGTGCATCCAGCCAATGATTGGTGATGTTTTCCTTTCTTCTGTTTTCTGCCTATAAATCATTCCTATATAACCTCAGTGTAATAAATGTTCTATTCCCTTCGTCTCTCCTGATACACGAGGAGCTCTGGGTCCTGCTGTGCAGCAGCACAAATACATTGTGAACCTTTTTACTCTTGCTCGTTCTGATCGTGCTATTTTTATTTTCTCTAAAACTTCCACAACAATAATCAGTCACAGATTTTGCTAAATATATTATTTAGTAACTATTTTACATCTTTCTTAAACAGTTTCTATGTATTTGTTATTATTTGTATATTTTCTGTTTAGTTTTACTGACATTTAGCTCAGTTACATAGAGACAGTTTTCAGGGAGTTTTTTAATGATGCTTGTTTTTTAATCATTTAAATTTTAATCAATCACCCTGATTAACAACTCATTATTCAACTGATTATTCCCCGCTTCATATCTACAAGTACTGCATTATCAGAACTGTCAGTCATCACATTATCTGTGTACGTTACACACACTACTGCTGCTGCATTTTGCACAAAAGCAAAATATTACACAATATTGTTATTAGCACTACAATGCACTTATCACACTGTACATAACTGACCAGTCATATATTCTGTATTATATTTAATACTCATACTGTCTATATTGTATCACATTGTCTGCATTTTCCTGTACAGTCTGTATTGTCCTGTCTTGTGTAGTATAATGTTATGTCTGTACTTTTGAGAGTCACAAACAGCTGGAACCAAATTCCCTGTGTGTGTCAACACCCTTTTGGCCAATAAACCTGATTCTGATTCTGATTAATTTTTCTGCCTTTCAGTGTCAGTGAAATAAATTAATATACAAATATTAAAATAGCAAACAAAACATTTCACTCTTATATATCTATTCAAATAAATACAAACTATAAAGAAAGAAAGAAAACAATAATAAATAATATAATTCTAATGAGTTCTACATTTCATTACATATTTAATTACTGAATTATAACTAACAAAGTAATGTAAATCCTCCATAGTTACAGCATCAGTGTAAATAAATGTCTTTCTAAGATGTTTGTATATTATATCACAACTCTTGTTACATAAGGCAGTTAAGACAATTAAGCCATTCACTGAGATCATTTTTATTACAATATAGATTATAATAGTGACAGTACTTCATTAAAACATACAGAAAACTAATCATGAATAAACTGTATAACTTACATAATTCTGGTTCTTCCATGTTCCCCCTTCTTCTGCCTTCTGTTGGTGATGAAGATTCAGCCATTTACTTCCTCCTGTTTTTAACCTTTACAGTGAGAAATCACATCATTCAGTCCATACATGTAATGGGGTTTTACTGATTAGTCTGTTTAACTCACTTATGTCTGTCTGCAGTGTTAAACCTAATGAATGACACTAAAACATTTAGTCTGTGATTTAAAACACATGTAAACATTCTTATCACCATGAGATTGTAATAAACACAGAATTTCACTGATCTTTCTCTCAGCTTTCAGCTCAATAACTGTATCATTTACAGTTTCTCACATCCAGATAACTTTGTAAGTGTAAGTTTGTGTCCGAGTTTCACCCAGAGCTTACCACAGTCTGTACTGTCCTGTCCTGTGTAGTATAATGTTATGTCTGTACGTTTGAGAGTCACAAACAGCTGGAACCAAGTTCCCTGTGTGTGTCAACACCCTTGGCCAATAAACCTGATTCTGATTCTGATTCATTTTTCTGCATTTCAGTGTCAGTGAAATAAATGAATATACAAATATTAAAATAGCAAACAAAACATTTTACTTTTATATATCTATGCAAATAAATGCGTGAGTGAATGAGAGTGTGTGTGTGCCCTGCGATGGGTTGGCACTCCGTCCAGGGTGTATCCTGCCTCGATGCCCGATGACGCCTGAGATAGGCACAGGCTCCCCGTGACCCGAGAAGTTCGGATAAAGCGGTAGAAAATGAATGAATGAATGAATATCTATGCAAATAAATACAAACTATAAGGTGTAGCTGACCCCATCCTAATGACGACCCAAACTTTACTGATGGTCTTAATGGAGTTTTATTGATCCTTGATAATTCCAACAGATCACAGTAAGAGTTTATGCCCTTTAGGGGGTGTTAACAAAAATATAAAACTTTACAGCTGAGAACCGTAGTGCTGTGATGCTTTACACAACCGTGACTGTGACTGCAATGCATCACTGCTGCTTTTCAAAATAAGAGTGCCGCATTTATTTCAAAATTTAAACACTATATCTATATATATATATATATATATATATATATATATATATATATATATATATATATATATAAATATTCAAATACGTCTGCTACACTCCCACCAAATTATAAATGTCTCTTAAACATTTCCATTTATGTTTCTTTAACCTTTGTATGTTTGGAGAAATATAAAGTCCACATGTGAATCAGTTCATTCTGATTCTTCTAATAGCAAAACCAACTTTTGAACTGGCCTTTCTACCATTGATATTTATCCGTTCTCCTTTCTTGGACAATTTCCTGTCACCAAGTATTTATTCGATCCAACCTGTGAATATGTGGCCGACTTTGTCACGTCACGTCACATCACTTAAGAAGTAAAGAGGTAACTTATACACAGAGTCATTTAACCATAGTTCCCTTTCGGAACTCGAGCTGTGTCGAAATGCTATGGGAACGCCCCTGTGTGACCGCACTCTGAACCACGTGTGTAATTTGACCAATAGGTGTTGGGATGTGACGTCATCGGCGGGCGACGTCGCGTAAACAGGAAGCTACAAATGGCACAGATGGACAAACAGCTTCTGCTCATTCAGGTAAGCGCTGTTTTTCTGATACTGTGTTTCTGATCGAGTGATGGCTAGCAGACAGAAAAGTGTGTTTTTCCATGTCCCCGTTTCATTACCGGGAAGGATTTGCATGATCGGTGTGTTGTTTGCTTGGGAGTGGAGCATGCACAATCGGCTCTTGAGGGAATCGATTGCTTGCACTGTAGTCACATGGCTATGCATACGCTTTGCTCTCGGAGAGCACTCTTCGAAAAGAGCTCTCCCTCGCGGCTCCGGTCCCGCTCTTGCTGAGGCAAAGCGGCGCCGGCACTCATGGGGCTTGCGGGCTGATATCGCAGCAGGATTGGAGGCAGATGAGTCCTCTCCAGTCTCGTCTGCTGAATTGAGCTCATGCTCCCTCGGAGAAGCAGGCCCGATGGCTGCTTCTTCTCCTGGCAGCACGGCATTACATGGCTCTCCCTCTGAGGAAGGAGATCTGATGGATGCTAGCGAGCCCGTGGGCTCCTCACAGCTTGTGCTGTATGAGGAGCTCCTCGAGGTTGTGACATGAGCCGTAGCCAAGCTGGATTTAGATTGGCTGGTGGAGCAGCAGAAGCAGCGCGCACCCAGTAAGCTGGATAAGTGTTTCCTGTTCCTGTGTCACTTCCTGGGCGCCGGGGCCTGCCATTTTTTCCCGATCTGCACGCCGAGGTGTCCAGATTCTGGGAAACCCCGTACTAGGCACGCACTTCTCCTCGTCACTCCACACGAATGTGGTTGAGGCTAAGGCGTGCGGCTATGGGGCGATGCCGCGTGTGGAAGAGATGCTGGCTTGCTATATCTCCCCTAGCGTAGCATCCTCACTAAAGGCTCCAATGTTCCCTACTTAGCCGCTACGTGCTACGTTGGCCTTAGTGAGGAAGGCTTCTGCCCTCCTCCGTTTACAGCCCCTGAATAGGAACGACAGAACCGATTGTGTCCAGTGCGAGCACTAGTCACTTACCTCCGCAGGACGAGTCCGTGGAGAAACTCGGAGCAGCTGCTCGTGTGCTACGGCCCTAACAGTAAGGGTTTCTCGACCACTAAGCAGACGTTGAGCAGATGGGTAGTGGATGCGATTGTGTCAGCTCACGAATCCTCTGGTTTCCCCGCACTGCTCGGGGTCTGAGCTCACTCCACCCGGGGTGTGGCGGCCTCTACGGACTGGTCCGCTGGAGTGGCACTCCAAGACATCTGTGATGCCGTGGGTTGTTCCACCCTGCTGACCTTCGTCAGGTTCTATGACCTTGACCTCAGAGCCACCTCGGACTCCTCTGTACTACGTACAGGCGCCAAGGCCCTCGCTCTCTAAGCAGGGTCTGGTCAGTGTGGCATAATTGGACACTCGTTCCCATAGCAAGGCAAGGCAAGGCAAGTTTATTTGTATAACACATTTCATACACAGAGGTCATTCAAAGTGCTTTACATAGAAATTAGAAAACAGTTTATAAAAGAGAAAAAGAAATATATATGAAAAATAAGAAACACGATAAAATCATAACAAAAACAGTTTAAAATATGTTAAAAAGAATAAAACAGGAGTAAAAGTGATTTGGATAAAAAGTGCAGTCAGTGTGAAGCAGCACGGCGCTCATTCAGTAAATGCAGAGTTAAACAGATATGTTTTTAATCTTGATTTAAAAGTGTCTACTGTTGAAGCACATCTGATCTTTTCTGGAAGCTGATTCCAGCTATAGGTGGCGTAATAACTAAATGCTGATGCACCTTGTTTTGAGTGAACCCTTGGTATCTCTAACTGACCTCATCCTAATGCTCTGAGTAGTCTGCTTGGTTTATATTCAATTAGCATATCTGTAATGTATTTCGGTCCAAAGCCATGAAGTTATTTATAAACCAGTAACAATACTTTAAAATCTATTCTAAATGTAACTGGAAGCCAGTGTAAGGACCTGAGGACTGTAGTGATGTGCTCAGATTTTTTGGTTCTGGTCAGAATTCTGGCAGCAGCGTTCTGTATGAGCTGCAGCTGTCTAATGGTCTTTTTGGGGATCCCAGTAAGGAGTCCATTGCAATAATTCACCCTGCTGGTGATGAAAGCATGAACAAGTTTCTCTAAGTCCTGTCTTGAGACAAAACATCTAATTCTGGCTATATTTCTGAGATGGTAGTAAGCTGATTTGCTTATCGCTTTCACATGACTACTGAAATTAAGGTCAGACTCTAAAATGACACCAAGATTTCTGACTTTATTTTGTGTCTTTAGACCCCTAGAGTCAAGGTGTGTGTTAACCTTGAGAGTTTCATCTTTATTTCCGAATACAATGACTTCGGTTTTGTCTTTGTTTAACTGGAGGAAGTTTTGACGCATCCAACTGTTAATTTCCTCAATGCACTTACATAGAGAGCCTCAATGGGGCTGTAGTCATTAGGGGACAGGGCTAAGTATATCTGGGTGTCATCTGCATAGCTGTGGTAAGCAATTTGGTTCTTTTTCATTATTTGACCAATTGGGAGCATATACAAATTAAAGAGAAGCGGTGCAAGATTTGAGCCCTGTGGGACTCCACATGTCATGGATGTCCACTCAGATTTATGGTTACCTATGTTCACATAGTAACCTCTACCTTTTAGGTATGATTTAAACCATTTGAGGACCATCCCAGAAAGCCCTACCCAGTTTTCCAATCTATGTAAGAGTATGGTGTGATCTACCGTGTCAAAGGCAGCACTAAGATCTAGTAGCACCAGCACTGATATTTTACCCGAATCAGATTTTAAGCGAATATCATTTATTATCTTTATGAGCATTGTCTCTGTGCTATGATGCTGGCGGAAACAAGATTGAAAATTGTCCAGGCAGCCATTTGAATTTAAGAATTTGTTCAGCTGATTGAAAACAACCTTTTCAATGATCTTGCCTATAAAAGGAAGATTAGAGATTGGTCTGTAGTTGTTTTTAGGGACTCTGGAAAAGTGCCTGTGAGCAGAGAGGTATTTACTATTTTTAAGAGGTCAGTACCTTTTTGAGAAAGGATGTGGGGAGGGTGTCAAGGCTGCAAGTTGATGCTTTAAGATGTTGTACTGTTTCTTCCAGGGTTTTTATATCAATTATGTCAAATTCTGAGAAAATGACAAATTTTTGAGGTTGTTGTAGTGAGGTCTGACTGACCACATTACAATATGAGGCCGTATTGATTGCCATTCTGATATTACTGATTTTCTCAGAGAAAAAGGTTGCAAACTCATTGCATTTGTTGTCAGAGAGCATTTCACTAGGAACTTGATTTGGGGAGTTTGTTAGTGTCTCTTCAGTAGCAAAAAGAGTGCGAGTGTTGTTTATGTTGTTGTTTATAATGTTTGAGAAGAAGATCTGTCTAGCTGTGCCTAGTTCTACATTGAAAGCACGAAGACTGTCCTTATAGATGCTATAATGTACTTCAAGTTTTGTTTTCCGCCACATACGTTCAGCTTTTCTGCATGTTCTTTTCATGCTCTGTACCACTGTTGTGTTTCTCCAAGGTGCTTTACGTCTGCCAGTGATCATCCTGACCTTTACTGGAGCTATACCATCAATAACATCTTTAACTTTTAAGTTAAAATTTTCAAGGAGAACATCAACAGAGTCTGCTGATATGTTTGGCAACATTGATATAGCATTCATAAATACCTCACTGGTGTCTTCATTTATGAACCTTTTTTTGACATAGACAGATCTAGCATCAGTGGCAGGACAGATCAATAAATAAAATTAAACACAGAAATGGTCAGATAGTGCTTCATCCTTGATAACAGTGGATGGAATGTTTAGACCCTTGCTAATGAGCAGATCAAGAGTGTGTCCCCTATTGTGTGTAGGACCTTGCACGTGCTGGGTCAGATCGATAGTGTTCTAAAACATTTAACAGTTCAATTGCAGTATTGTTTTCTGCATTGTCTATATGAATGTTGAAATCTCCAGCAATAACAAAATAATCAAATTCAGAGGGGATTGTTGATAAAAGTTCTGTGAATTCATCAACAAAAGTTGGGGTGTATTTGGGAGGCCTATAAATAATTGTAAACAGAATGCGTGGTGTACCTTTTAGAGCAATACACAAATATTCAAAAGACTGGTATTCACCAAGTTACACTTGCTTGCATTGAAAGGCATCTTTGAATAAAGCAGCTATTCCTCCACCTCTTCTAACAGCTCTACAGACACTTATAAAAGTAAAGTACGGTGGGGTTGATTCATTGAGGACTGTAGCGCTGCAGCTGTCATCTAACCAGGTTTCATTTAGAAACACGAAGTCCAGGTTGTTAGTGGTGATAAGATCAACTAAACTAAAAATGATTTGTTCTTTAATGAACAGATGTTCAGAAGTGCTAATTTAACAGTAACTGGTTTTGGCCCTGTATCCATCTCAGAATGACGTCTTAAAGGCAGTAGATTGGATAGAGTTGTCGTGCGGCTAGAGAGGACCTTCGTCTTTCTATCACATATCAGGACAGAGATAGGGAAAGCTAAAGGGACATTGGGCTCCCGCTTGTTCTGAAAACATTTCTGATTGTTACTGTTGTCATAGCGGGGACCCAACACATATCAGTTACCAGTGCTGTTTGCAGATGAGGGCTGGTGTGATCCCTGACGTTGAGGCAGAGGTCGGGGTGCCCTCTCAGATGGAGGGGGAGGGCAGGCTGGGCCCAGAGGCTTTGGTGGTTGTGGAGCCCGGTTGGTATTTGGGGACTTGCAGCAATAGAGTGGGAAAGCTTAGTTCCAGCGGATACCAGTTTCTCCATTTTCTCTGAAAAGCACAGAAGTGGTGATGTTGAAGAGAGGGAGACAGAGTGTGACGACAGCAGCTGTGATTCTGGTGTTCCTGGAGGCTCGGGTGTGTTATCTTGTTTTTCCTGGTTGTTATCCACAGAAACGTCCTTGGGTGTCGATTCACCATCCAGCTGTAGTGAATTCTGTGGGTAGGGCTCAGCCTGAGCTGTGTCTGTGAACAGTAGTTGTTGTGGCTGCGGAGATTTATCCTTGTCAACTGAATGTCCATCCAGGTGTTGGTGTGAAATCCTGAGTGGACTGGCACACTCAGCTGATGAATGATGAAGGAAGAAAAAGATATTGTCTTTAAGCAACCTAGCACCTAGTTTGTTTGGGTGGATACCATCTCTGTTAAAAAGTTGCCTTTGACTCCAGAAGATATTAAAATTGTCAATGTAATTCAGTCCTCTCATGGTGCAGGTTTTTTGCAGCCATGAATTTAAACTTAGTAGCCGAGAAAACATATTTGTTCCTCTGGCTGGGAGAGGTCCACTGATGAATGATTGAACTTTCAGTCTTGCAAGTGTTTCAAAACGTTCATTGAAATCCCTCTTGAGGAGCTCAGACTGCTCTTTCCAAATATCATTCTTTCCCACATGTATGACAATCCGACTGAGAAACTCATGTTTCATCAGAATGTTGTAAAGTTCCTTGTTAACAACAGAAACCGTTGCCCGAGGAAAACAGTATGTACGGGTAGCCTTGCTTCCAATGTTTCTGATAATAGAATCACCCACTATCAGTGTGCTTGGCTTGGCTGCTGTCTGAGTGGAGCGCCACTGCCTGTATGATATTGAGCGTCTGTTACCTCCGTTAGCTACTGGCTGATGAGATCTGTGTCCATTTACATTTAGGTATTCTTCGCCCAAACTCACTAGTGCTTCATATCTATTTTCAAGCCGCACAGGGGGTGGTGGAATACCAATATTAGCTACTCGAGCTGGACCCATATCTGTGGTAGATGATGCTAATGCAGCACCTTTGGGTCTCGCACCCTGTTTATGCCATCGGTTTGTGTCCTCAATTACTTTAAATTTCTCTGAGCTCACTATGACCTGTTTAGAAGCATTAGGTTCATAGGACTCACCAGCTTTATGTTGAGAGGGACCACGATGAAGCTCTGCTATATGTTCTGGCCGTTTCAGGAAGTCAAGCCGTTTCGACGCAGCTCGAGTTTCAAAAGGGAACGTCTCTAGGTTACGACCGTAACCCCAGTTCCTGTGGAACAAGACACTGTGTCTCCGTGCCACACTCCCTGCATCCCTGCAGAGCTTACCTTCTCTCGCAGGAGCTAGCGTCTTGTCCATCTCGCAGCCTTTTGTAGCTTCCTGTTTACGCAATGTCACCCGCTGATGACGTCACGTCCCAACGCCTATTCGTCAGTTTACACATGTGGTTCAGAGCATGGTCACGCAGGGGCGTTCCCATAGTGTTTCGACACAGCGTCTCGTTCCTCAGGGAACTAGGGTTACAGTCGTAACCTAGAGACGTAACTTACTCTGTGAACTTAACCTGGGAACTATTGCACAAAACTAGGATAAGGGATTAAGCCGGGATATCTTGGCGATCCTGGCTCAATTTATCCGTGATCCGGTTGCACTAAAGCTGGATAAGATGGCGGTAGGATGTGATGGTATAAATTACCATGGAGATTTATTCTGTGGAGCTAGTCTGCTCCAGACCAGGATAAGTTCTAGGATCTATTTAAAACGGAAACCAATAGTTATTCCACTGCCCACTATACATTATCACATACAATGTAACTAGACCCACTGTCATTATTTAAACATTTGTGACAATTAATTTCAATCAATTTGCATAAATGATGATTTTTAGATGATGTTGCTATCATTAGATAATTTACAGTTTCCCATAAACTATAAGGCTATATATAAAATGATAGAATATTAGGGCCACAGAGGAAAAAAGAAAATTCACAGTCTCTGAGAATGAAGTCTTTAATAATATTGTAACCCGTTGTTTTAGAGGACAGTTGTTAAAATGACAGCTGTGGGGCATTTCGTGGAATTGTTCTTCAGTATAGTTTCACAAACAAGGACATACGTAATCTTTTGGCACATCATCAGCACATTGTCATAAGTATCATTACTGTCCATCCATCCATTTTCTACCGCTTATCCGGGGCCGGGTCGCGGGGGCAGCAGTCTAAGCAGGGACACCCAGACTTCCCTCTCCCCAGACATCCGGGGGAATACCGAGGCGTTCCCAGGGCAGGCGAGAGAAATAGTCCCTCCAACGTATCCTAGGTCTTCCCCGGGGCCTCCACTCGGTTGGACATGCCCGGAACACCTCCCCAGGGAGGCGTCCAGGAGGCATCCGAAACAGATGCCCGAGCCACCTCAGTTGACCCCTCTCAATGTGGAGGAGCAGCGGCTCTACTCTGAGCTCCTCCCGAGTGACTGAGCTCCTCACCCTATCTCTAAGGGTGCGCCCAGCGGATGAAATTCGGAGGAAACTCATTTCGGCCGCCTGTATCCGGGATCGTGTCCTTTCGGTCATGACTCTAGGTGAGGGTAGGAACGTAGATCGACCGCATCACTGCAGAAGATATACCGATCCGCCTGTCGATCTCCCGCTCCATCCTTCCCTCACTCGGGAACAGGACCCCAAGATATTTAAACTCCTCCACTTGAGGCAGGAGCTCTCCACCAACCTGAAGGGGGCAAACCGTCCCAGTGCATGCTGAAGGTCCTGATTTGAAGAAGCCAACAGGACAACATCATCTGCAAAAAGCAGAGACGAAATCCTGTGGTCCCCAAACCGGACTCCCTCCGGCCCCCAACTGCGCCTAGAAATCCTGTCCATATAAATAATGAACAGGACCAGTGACAAAGGGCAGCCCTGCCGGAGTCCAACATGCACCGGGAACAAGTCTGACACTGCCGGCAATGCGAACCAAACTCCTGCTCCGGTCATATAGGGACCGGACAGCCCTTAGCAGAGGGCCCCGAACCCCATACTCCCAGAGCACCCCCCACAGGTCACCACAAGGGACACAGTCAAATGCCTTCTCCAGATCCACAAAACACATGTGGACTGGTTCCCATGAACACTCCAGCAACCTAGTGAGGGTATAGAGATGGTCCAGTGTTCCACAAACAGGACGAAACACGCATTGTTCCTCCTGAATCCAAGGTTCGACTATCGGCCGAATTCTCCTCTCCAGTAGACTGGCATAGACTTTTCTGGGGAGGCTGAGGAGTGTGATCCCCCTATAGTTGGAACACACCCTCCGGTCCCCCTTCTTAAACAGAGGGACCACCACCCCAGTCTGTAAGTCCAGAGGCACTGTCCCCAACCACCACGCGATGTTGCAGAGGCGTGTCAACCATGACAGCCCCACAACATCCAGAGACTTAAGGTACTCTGGGTGGATCTCATCCACCCCCGGTGCCTTGCCACCGAGGAGCTTCTCAGCTACCTCAGTGACCTCAGCTTGGGGGATCGACGAGTCCACAACCAAGCCCTTCGCCTCTGCTTCCTGAATGGAAGACATGTTGGTGGGGTTGAGGAGATCATGGAAGTACTCCTTCCACCGTCCGAGGATGTCACCAGTCGAATTCAGCAGATTCCCGCTCCCACTGTAAACAGTGTGAGCAGGGCACTGCTTCCCCCTCCTGAGGCGCCGGACCGTTTGCCAGAATTTCTTTGAGGCCAACCGATAGTCCTTCTCCATGGCCTCATCGAACTCCTCCCAGACCCGAGTTTTTGCCTCTGCAACCACCCAGGCTGAAGCTCGCTTGGCCCTCCGGTAACTATAAGCTGCCTCCGGAGTCCCCCGAGCCAACCAGACTCGATAGCACTTCTTCTTCAGCTTGACGGCACCCCTTACTTCCGGGGTCCACCACCGGGTTCGAGGATTGCCACCACAATAGGCACCGGAGACCTTACGGCCACAGCTCCATGCGGCTGCATCGACAATGGAGGTGGAGAACATGGTCCACTCCGACTCAATGTCTCCAACCTCCCTCGGGATCTGGTTGAAGCTCTGCCGGAGGTGAGAGTTGAAGATCTCTCTGACAGGAGACTCTGCCAAACGTTCCCAGCGGACCCTCACAGTACGTTTGGGTCTGCCAAGTCTGTCCAACTTCCTCCCCTGCCATCGGACCCAACTAACCAGCAGGTGGTGATCAGTTGACAGCTCTGCCCCTCTCTTTACCCGAGTGTCCAAGACATACAGTTAAATGTTGTGTTACAGTTTATATTGTGATAACACAATATTGTGATTACATCATTAAACCTGTTATTAATGTTAGATTAGACTGTGATATCAGTGCATTTAATGGTGAATAACTGCTGAACTCCCAACTGCCATTTACCCAGATGCCTACACACACATACACACACACACACACACACACACACACAGACAATGACTGTCATTGCCAATGCAGATTAACAAACCGTGCTAACACTCTGAATTAGCATCTCAATTGAGCAGCAGGATGGAGTTGCTACTGCACTATCGCTGTACTCTATTGTTCCAGTGTGAGGAAGTGTGCTGATAATTGTGTGTGTTTGTGTGTGTGTTAGAGAACGTTGGTGATTATAAAACATCATTCACCTCCCTGTTACCTCAAATAAAGTTGTTTAAATATTTGTTTTAATCAGCACATAATCATTAATCGGTCAATTAAATAACATTTTTAAATTATGTAATAAACATTTTGTGTGTGTGTGTGCGTGTGCGTGTGTGTGTGTGTGTGTGCGTGAGAGAGAGAGAGAGAATATTTTAGTCTGCTTGTTCAGCATAATGAACTCTGGACAGGACAAGAATATTCACACACACGGCAGTTGGTGCATTTGTGTGTGTGTGTGTGTGTGTGTGTGTGTGTGTGTGTGTGTGGTGTGTTTGTCTTTTGTTCTTGGCATTGCCATTTAGTGCTAGCACTTTGCTTTGGGCAAGTTTTAACCTGATAAAACCTCTTGAAATGTTGTTCTGTGCGCATATTAAACATCCGTCTAATATTCTATTCACGTCTGTGTGTAAGCGGAAAATACAAAAAACCTCAGATAAGTCCTGTAACACCCCTCTTCGTCCGCGATGAGTGGGGCCATGAAACTCGCGGATGAGAAAAGGAGTACAATGTCGTGGTAGACAGACACGGCCCTTGTTATCTAGAATAACATAGGAATCAGTCGCACCCTGACTAGTCCAAAATTCACGGTCAACAGGCGAAGCTGAAGCCTGCAGCGAAGGGAGATCCATGTCAGGTAGAACAGCACTGATCATGGTGTTAACAGAGACCATGGCTGGAGATAGATTTGGTGGAAGTGGGCGTGAAGCCGCAGCCTGTTTAGCCATTCGGTCAGCAAAACTGTTCCCTCGCACTTCATCGGTGTCACCAGAGGAATGCGCCCTAGTTTTAACAATGGCCACAGAACGAGGCAGATGACAGGCGGTGATTAAATCCTGCACTAACGAGGCTTGCCGTCAGCTGCAGTGAAGCCACGAGATTGCCAGATGCGGCCAAAATCATGAGCTACTCCGAAGGCATAACGAGAGTCAGTGTAAATAGTGACGTCAGCGTCCTCAGCGAGAACACAGGCACGAGTGAGAGCGAAGAGTTCAGCTGCCTGTGCAGAGGAGAAAGGGAGAGAAAAAGATTCAAGGACAGTGTTAGGTAATCGACAAACAGCATAGCCACAAAGATAACCACCATCACTAGGTTTGGAGCAAGAGCCATCTACAAAGAGGACATCACCTGTCTGTAGGGGAACAGAGGAGAGGTCAGGGCGAATGCTAGTGGCATTGACTATTTCAGTAAGGCAATCATGATCAGAGTCACCCATACAATCATCCTGTGCATTAAGAAGGCGCTGCAGGGCATGCGCTACAGTGTCAAGAGAGGATGATGGACGTACAGTTAAATGCTCAGTGGCCAATAACACGGTCTCATATCCTGAACGACGCTGGGATGACATGCGCTGTGTGTTTAAATTGCGTAGAATTTGTGTAACCTGATGTGAGGTGTGTAAGATCAAAGGATGAGATAAAACGATCTTTTCAGCATCAGTTACCATCAGAGCACAGGCGGCAACAGCACATAGACAGGCCAGCAAACCCTGAGCCACAGAGTCGAGGTTGCAAAAGGTTGCAAACCCCCCCCCCCCACCACGTTCCTGCTCCAGCATCTCAGAGGCTGTTCCTGGCTGAGTCGCAACATACAGGTGGAAAGGGAGGCTGTAGTTGGGGAGTCCCAGAGTAGGAGCTGTACACAGGGCCCGTTTCAAGGCCTCAAAAGCAGCCTGCATTTCTGAAGTCCATGAGAGAGGTGCGGATGAAGGATCAGAATGCTTCACCGCAGCACGCAGACATTTGTCATATAGAGAGCAGTCTGGGATCCAGTGGTGGCAGTATTTGATGAGGCCGAGGAAGGCCTGTAAAGCCTGTTTAGTGGCAGGCCGCTGAGTGTCCATGATAACTTGTATTCGTTCAGCAGTTAACTTCCGTGAGCCCTGAGAGAGTTCATAACCCAGGTAGCGGACAGTGTTCTGACAAAACTGGAGTTTTGACTTGGACACCTTAAAACCTTTCTCAGCCAGGTGTGTGAGTAGAGCCAGGGTTGCTGCTTGGCAGGTGTCATAATCGGCCACAGCCACCAGGAGGTCATCTGCATATTGTAAGACCACTGAGTCTGGGGGAAGGCAGAGGCTTGACAGGGTGTTCTTGACCGTGGTCGCGAAGACCGCGGGGGAATCGATGTAACCCTGTTGCAACCTGGTCCACGTATACTGCTGTCCCCTGTGTGTGAAGGCAAAGAGTGGCTGTGTGTCTTTCCCTACAGGAACACTAAAGAAAGCAGAACAAAGGTCAATCACAGAAAAGACTCTATGTGTACATGGAATAGAGGCTATAATTGAGGATACATCAGGGACAATTGGAGCAACAGGAATAACAAGCTTGTTTATTTTACTCAGATCTTGGGTGAATCTCCAAGAGCCATCTGGTTTTAGAACAGGATTGACAGGAGTATTGTATGGTCTAACATGGCATCACCACCCCCTGCTGTAAAAGAGAATGAAGAATAACGTCAATTCCAGCGGCTTTCTCATGAGACAGAGGATACTGTTTAATATACACAGGTGTAAGGTGTTTAATTCTGGCCTCATAAGGACAGGAAATGCAGCCCACGTCATCCTTGTGTTCCGCCCACAAAGAAGGAACAGACTCTAGAGCGGGAGAGAGAGCAGGGAGAGAACAGACAGCGTTACGTTATCAGCAAGCCTTACCATCCTGCTTATGTTTGCAGAAACACAGGGTACAAAAACAAGAAAACAAGAACACACTTATCACAGGTCAGCATGACCAGAGTGGGGGGGGGGGACACATTCATTCCGACATAGAAAGAGAAATGTGGAAAGAAAATGAAATAAGCACAAACATTAATTACCATAAAGAAAATTCATTTCAGCAGTGTCTGAGTGTGTGTGTGTCTGAGTGTGTTTATCTGAGTGTGTGTGTCTGAGTGTGTGTGTCTGAGTGTGTGTGTTGATATGAGAGAACACACAGACAGAGTGAGTAATTAGATGTTATGTTCATTAGTATTTAATGACATGATGAGGTTTAATAGTAATATCACACTGAGAGATAAAAAGCTTTCTCAGAGTTCTGTGTCCTTAAATAAGTTCTGTTTAGAACCTTCCATCAATAGAATAGAACCTGTTATTGTTCTAAATCTAATGTAGAATCCAATAAAGATTAAATATGTTAGATATTCATATTAATTAAAGAATTAAAGATTTGTTTTTACAAAGATGCAAAAATATGTTAATTACACAACAAAGAAATAATCACGCACATCAGAGGAACGACACGAAACACACATTTAATATTAATCAGCACATGCACTCATGTATACACACACACACACACACACACACAGAGCAAATGTGTGACATATGCCGATGTCTCCACCAGGACTGCCAGCTCCCTGCTGCTCTGGACGCAGCATTTGGTCGGGTTGTGCTGTGTGTGTGTGTGTGTGTGTGTGTGTATACATGAGTGCATGTGCTGATTAATATTAAATGTGTGTTTCGTGTTGTTCCTCTGATGTGCGTCTGACATGCCTTAACCACAAATGGACGTGTGTGCTGATAATTTTGTGTGTGTGTGTGTGTGTGTGTGTGTGTGTGTGTGTGTGTGTGTGTGTGTGTGTGTTTGTGAGTGTGTGATTAGTGTGCCAGACCATCATTACGTGTCTACAGCTTTTGTGTGTTTGCTGATATTAAATGCTAAATGACTGCAGTCGTCTCTCTGCACACATCACTTCCTCTAAGGGAGGATCCAGTTTGTTTACTTCCTGTTACACTGACCTTTATAATGTTATAATAAACAACATTTATCAAATCACTCAACATTTCTCTAAACATTAGTAACATTAAGAGTGTTTATGTCAAAAAGGGCGGGGCTAAAGGGGGAAAGCAACCACTCAGTAGTATACGTGATCACGTGACATCATCACAATGGTCACAAAGAAATCAGGAACAAATGAGAAATAGAGTTAAAGTAATATGATGTGACAAATGTGAGATTTTGTTAAGGACTTTATTATAACTTCTCTTTTTAATACCAGTGCAGTGTTCAGGTGCAATGTTCAGGTGCAGTGTTCAGTGTTCAGGTGCAGTGTTCAGGTTCAGTGTTCAGGTGCAGTGTTCAGGTGCAGTGTTCAGGTGCAGTGTTTAGTGTTCAGTGTTCAGGTTCAGTGTTCAGGTGCAGTGTTCAGGTGGACAATCAACTGTCCTTTTTCTCTCATGTTGCTAATGTGACATGCTTATGTCAGTTTCTTGTGTAGATGTAGGATTTGGCCATTTTTTATCCACACAGGCTGCTCAGGTACTTGTTCAGCCTCTGGTACTCTCAAGACTGGACTACTGCATCACTGTCTGGTTTGGGAACTGCACCATCTCAGATCACACGACCCTGCAGCGGATAGTGAGGACAGCTGAGAATATCATTGGGGTCTTTCTTCTCTCTATCATGGACACTTACACCACACGCTGCATCCACAAAGCCAACAGTATTGTGGACCTCACACGCCCCTCACAGACACTCTTCACCCCACACACCCCTCACACACACTCTTCACCCCACACACCCCTCACACACACCCTTGTGATATACAGTATGTGTGTGTGATGTAGTGTGTGATATACATTGATGATCTGACATAAGGGAAATGAGCAATAACTGCGTTATTAATGTTTAATAAACACTATATTAACACAATTAATATCTTTGTTCATATTTGAATAGTTTTAGAACTTTAGGTTCTAGAGACAGTTGATGCGTGGTGTCGAGTGACGTCACCAGAATACCCGAATTTGCCAATACTTTTGGCAAAAAGTGGCTACTGAGGGTTTGGACAGTTCATGTCAATACTGCAGTCATTATGGGTATCTACTTATTATACTACATAGAACAGTACATGCAATTCTTAATGTTGGATGTATTGTGTGTGTGAGAGCTTAGAGAACTTTTCGGAATTCTTTATTCAAGTCTATGGGATGTTCGATCGTCGACTATGTGAAAACCGAAAATTCCGTCGGAACTCAGAAATAAAAACTTCGTCCGGAGTAAGGTCCTAAAGAACCTGTCCGAGTTCCGTGTAAATCGCTCGAAAATTTGCCGAGTTATGAACCTCAAAAGTTTATAATGGAAGTCTATGGGAAAAAAGGCCACTTTGAGCTTCCGTACCGGGAATGCCGGAATTCCGATCGCTTAGAAAAATAGAAGCAACAAACTTCAGACCAGGGTCTACGACATATCCGAATTTGGTGCATGTGGCTCGAAAGCCCTAGGCCGCATTTTTTTAAATAAATTTTTGTCTAATAATAATAATAATAAGTAGATTTGTAAAGTTCGTCGCGACAAACTTTGATGTTGGCTTTGACGCGGCAAGTATTTGCAAAGGCCGGTGCATTTTGGAGGCGAGTGGACAGAAAGATTGTGAAAGCTACTGGACCACTAGGGTGCCAATACTTTTGGAGGTGAGCATACATAAGCATGTGACGTGACCAGAATACCCGTGGGGCAGTTCCCCTCAATGTTCTGAATGTTTTGATAGGTCACATGTCCATGTTGTGCAAATTTTTGATTTCGCTTGTTTTGGGGGCAGGGCTACATGTGACGTCACGTGGTGTCGAGTGACGTCACCAGAATACCCGGTGGGGTGCCAATACTTTTGGTAAAAAGTGGCTACTGAGGGTTTGGACATTTCATGTCAATACTGCAGTCATTATGGGATTCTACTTATTATACTGCATAGAACAGTACGTGCAATTCTTAATGTTGGATGTATTGTGTGTGTGAGAGCTTAGAGGATTTTTCGAATTCCCTATTCAAGTCTATGGGATGTTCGATCGTCGACTACAGGAAAACCGAAAATTCCAGTTCCCCTCATTGTGCTGAGTGTTTTGATATGTCACATGTCCATGTTGTGCAAATTTTTTAATTTGCTTCTTTTGGGGACGGAGCTACACGTGACGTCACGTGACGTGACCAGAATACCCATGGGGCAGTTCCCCTCATTGTGCTGAGTGTTTTGATATGTCACATGTCCATGTTGTGCAAATTTTTAATTTAGCTTGTTTTGGGGGCGGGGCTACACGTGACATGACGTGACGTGACGAGAATACCCGTGGGGCAGTTCCCCTCAATGTGCTGAGTGTTTTGATATGTCACATGTCCATGTTGTGCAAATTTTTGATTTTGCTTGTTTTGGGGGCGGGGCTACACGTGACCTCACGTGACGTGACCAGAATACCCGTGGGGCAGTTCCCCTCATTGTGCTGAGTGTTTTGATATGTCACATGTCCATCTTGTGCAAATTTTTGATTTCGCTTGTTTTGGGGGCGGGGCTACACGTGACGTCACGTGGTGTCGAGTGACGTCACCAGAATATTCGGTGGGGTGCCAATACTTTTGGCAAAAAGTGGCTACTGAGGGTTTGGACATTTCATGTCAATACTGCAGTCATTATGGGATTCTGCTTATTATTATACTGCGTGGATCACAGAGAGAGAAGCCGTGCCTGAGCTCTGCGCACGCTGTGTGTGTGAGAGCTTAGAGGAATTTTCGGAATTCCCCATTCAAGTCTATGGGATGTTTGATCGTCGACTACGGGAAAACCGAAAATTCCGTTGGAACTCCGGAATAAAAACTTTGTCCGGAGTAAGGTCCTAAAGAACCTGTCCGGTGTAAATCGTTCGGTGTAAATCGCTCGAAAACGTGCCGAGTTATAAACCTCAAAAGTTTATAATGGAAGTCTATGGGAAAAAAGGCCACTTTGAGCTTCCGTACCGGGAATGCCGGAATTCCGATCGCTTAGAAAAATAGAAGCAACAAACTTCAGACCAGGGTCTACGATATATCCGAATTTGGTGCATGTGGCTTGAACGCTCTAGGCCGCATTTTTTAAAATAAATTTTTGTCTAATAATAATAATAATAATAATAATTATTATTATTATTATTATTATTATAGTAATAATAATAATAATAATAATAATAATGATAATAATAATAATAATAATTATGATAATAATAATAATAATAATTATAATAATAATTATTATAATAATTATAATAATAATTATTATAGTAGTAATAATAATAATAATAATAACAATAATAATAATAATAATAATAATAATAATAATAATAATAATAATAAGCTTATAACAGAAATCAGAATGTTGGCTTCTACAAAGCCAACATAATAAAAACTCTATGACTAACTTATAATGCCATATGGACTGATGCCCCCTTGGTCTTCAGGCTCCTGTTCTCCATGTCAGGAACGTTTGTTATTGCGTACATCAACAATATTCTGAACTAATGAACACACACGAAATCATCAGCAACTCTTCTGAAGTATCAGCTGCTTGTTACTTGAACATGAGGAATAAAATCATTCTGTTTGTGACAGCAGCTGTCCCAGGTTCAAACCTACACACGTCACCCAAGCACCACCTCCACCTCCACCTGCATCATGTACTTATTTCAACCACCAGTACCTGATCATTTGGATGAAAAATCCCATAAAATCCCATCATCCACATCTTGAAGGTCAAACTGTACACACAATCATTGCCTACATTTCAGATCCTTTCCATGGGATACGAACCCAACACCTTTTCACATGCAGGCAAAACCACCTTGGGTTCATGGTGAAGTCCTGCTGTGATGTGTGTGACATTACTGAGGGTTCTGACCCCTGCTTGTTTAGTTTTGCCCAGTGCAGTGTGTCTGGCTGCCCTTTGGATTTGTCTGTGTTGTTGTTTCTTAATAAAACCATGAACTTTCTTCTAGAGAGCTCCAGTCTGTGCCTGACGGAGGGGGTTTCCATTTTTATCTCACTACAGAGTAAAGAAGATTCAGTACACACTGTATATAAACAGCCTGAGAGACTTGCGTGATTCATCTGCATGCAACTTTTTTACACACACACACACACACACACACACACACACACACACACACACACACACACACACACACTGACCCATATCACATCATATGACCAATATAACAAAAAAGGAGGAAGAAAAAGAACTCAAACTCAAGTTGTTTCCACATATTTTTGGAAGGATAATAAAGATGCTTTAGACCAATTGCGTCGGCAGCTCACTAAATATCTGCTTAATATTAAACATGCTAATTGTGATCTCTCTCAGGTTACTAACTGTACACCATGGTTCTCAGACCTTAGCTCATAAATTGTTATGGAGAATGAAGAAGTCCATGGTTCTCAGACCTTGGCTCATAGCGATAACTTGTTATGTAGACTGAAAAAGACATTGGTTCACAGACCTAGGCCCTGAGAACTAAAGGGAGGAAAATCCATAAATGGGCATATGGGGAAAAGGTGATGGGAAATAAGGGGAAATTAGGTCAGTGTGTTTAGAAAACATAGGAGGTGATGCTGATAAATAAGGTGATATGGCACCTGGGACTCCAAGAAATACTGGGAACCAAAGAGGAGGCTAGGAGCGCCAGGGTATATATTGAGAAGATCGGGGGTGAACGGGTGTGTGTCAAATTCTTCTGGCCAGGTGAAGGAGGCAGCCCCGCGCGCACGTGTGTGTGGGGTGTGTGTGTGTGTGCGCATGTGTGTGTGATGTATGTACGTGTGGTGTGTGTGTGCGTGTGTGTGTGTGTGTGGGTGAAGGTGGGTCTTTTTAATTTTGCAAGAACGTCGCGAGAGTTTTTGTTTTTGATTGATTTTGCATGACTTGCTCTTTTTGGGGTTTTCATTTGTTACTTTCAATTTGGCAATTTCTCTTAGAAGATTGTTGGCTGATTGACCACAATAAAGAAGTTTGCTCATTCTCATCCAGGTCTGAGGAGTTTTCTCAGTGTTTTTTGTAGTAATTATAGAGTTAACAGTTAACCCTCTGGGGTCTGACCATTTTGGGACACTGGCAGAGGTTCTGACATGCTCTTACATTTGGTCTTTCTTTCTTCTTTCTTTCTTCTTCTACCGCTTATCCGGGGCCGGGTCGCGGGGGCAGCAGTCTAAGCAGGGATGCCCAGACTTCCCTCTCCCCAGACACTTCCTCCAGCTCTTCCGGGGGAATACCGAGGCGTTCCCAGGCCAGCCGAGAGACATAGTCCCTCCAGCGTGTCCTAGGTCTTCCCCGGGGCCTCCTCCCGGTTGGACATGCCCGGAACACCTCCCCAGGGAGGCGTCCAGGAGGCATCCGAAACAGATGCCCGAGCCACCTCAGCTGACTCCTCTCGTTGTGGAGGAGCAGCAGCTCTACTCTGAGCTCCTCCCGAGTGACCGAGCTCCTCACCCTATCTCTAAGGGAGCGCCCAGCCACCCTGCGGAGGAAACTCATTTCGGCCGCCTGTATCCGGGATCTCATCCTTTCGGTCATGACCCAAAGCTCATGACCATAGGTGAGAGTAGGAACGTAGATGGACCGGTAAATAGAGAGCTTTGCCTTGTGGCTCAGCTCTTTCTTCACCACAACAGATCGGTATATCGACCGCATCACTGCAGAAGATACACCAATCCGCCTATCGATCTCCCGCTCCATCCTTCCCTCACTCGTAAACGAGACCCCAAGATACTTAAACTCATCCACTTGAGGCAGGAGCTCTCCACCAACCTGAAGGGGGCAAGCCACCCTTTTCCGACTGAAAACCATGGCCTCGGACTTGGAGGTGCTGATTCTCATCCCCGCCGCTTCACACTCAGCTGCAAACCGTCCCAGTGCACGCTGAAGGTCCTGGTTTGAGGAAGCCAACAGGACAACATCATCTGCAAAAAGCAGAGACGAAATCCTGTGGTCCCCACACCGGACCCCATCCGGCCCCATACTGTGCCTAGAAATCCTGTCCATATAAGTAATGAACAGGATCGGTGACAAAGGGCAGCCCTGCCAGAGTCCAACATGCACCGGGAACAAGTCTGACTTACTGCCGGCAATGCGAACCAAACTCCTGCTCCGGTCATATAGGGACCGGACAGCCCTTAACAGAGGGCCCCGGACCCCATACTCCCAGAGCACCCCCACAGGTCACCACGAGGGACAGAGTCGAAAGCCTTCTCCAAATCCACAAAACACATGTGAACTGGTTGGGCAAACTCCCATGAACCCTCCAGCAACCTGGCGAGGGTATAGAGATGGTCCAGTGTTCCACGACCGGGACGAAACCCGCATTAATCCTCCTGAATCCGAGGTTCGACTATCGGCCGAATTCTCCTCTCCAGTACCCTGGCATAGACTTTTCCGGGGAGGCTGAGGAGTGTGATCCCCCTATAGTTGGAACACATCCTCCGGTCCCCCTTCTTAAACAGAGGGACCACCACCCCAGTCTGCCAGTCTAGAGGCACTGTCCCCAACCTCCATGCGATGTTGCAGAGGCGTGTCAACCAAGACAGCCCCACAACATCCAGAGACTTGAGGTACTCAGGGCGGATCTCATCTACCCCCGGTGCCTTGCCACTGAGGAGCTTCTCAACTACCTCAGTGACCTCAGCTTGGGGAATCGACGAGTCCACAACTGAGCCCCCGCCCTCTGCTTCCTCAGTGGAAGACATGTCGGTGGGGTTGAGGAGATCCACGAAGTATTCCTTCCACCGTCCGAGGATGTCCCCAGTCGAAGTCAGCAGATTCCCACTCCCACTGTAAACAGTGTGAGCAGGGCACTGCTTCCCCCTCCTGAGGCGCCAGACGGTTTCCAGAATTTCTTCGAGGCCAAACGATAGTCCTTCTCCGTGGCCTCACCGAACTCCTCCCAGACCCGAGTTTTTGCCTCCGTATCCACCCGGGCTGAAGCTCGCTTGGCCTTTCGGTACCTATCAGCTGCCTCCGGAGTCCCCCAAGCCAACCAGGCTCGACAGGACTCCTTCTTCAGCTTGACGGCATCCCTTACTTCCGGGGTCCACCACCGGGTTCGGGGATTGCCACCACGACAGGCACCGGAGACCTTACGGCCACAGCTCCGAGCGGCCGCGTCGACAATGGAGGTGGAGAACATGGTCCACTCGGACTCAATGTCTCCAACCTCCCTTGGGATCTGATTGAAGCTCTGCCAGAGGTGGGAGTTGAAGATCTCTCTGACTGGAGACTCTGTCAAACGTTCCCAGCAGACCCTCACAGTACGTTTGGGTCTGCCAAGTCTGTCCAACTTCCTCCCCCGCCATCGGATCCAACTCACCACCAGGTGGTGATCAGTTGACAGCTCCGCCCCTCTCTTTACCCGAGTGTGCAAGACATACGGCCGGAGGTCAGATGAAACAACCACAAAGTCGATCATCGACTTCCGACCTAGGGTGTCCTGGTGCCATGTGTACTGATGGACACCCTTATGCTTGAACATGGTGTTCGTTATGGACAAACTGTGACTAGCACAGAAGTCCAATAACAGAACACCACTCGGGTTCAGGTCGGGGGGGCCGTTCCTCCCAATCAAGCCCCTCCAGGTGTCACTGTCACTGCCCATGTGAGCGTTGAAGTCCCCCAGTAGAACAACGGAGTCCCTGGTCGGAGCACTTTCCAGCACCCCTTCCAGACACGCCAAGAAGGTAGGGTACTATACACTGCCATTTGGCCCATAAGCACAAATGACCATGAGAGACCTATCCCTGACCCGAAGGTGCAGGGAAACAACCCTCTCGTTCACTGGGGTGAACTCCAACACATGGTTGCTGAGCTGGGGGGCTATGAGCAAGCCCACACCAGCCCGCCGCCTCTCACCATGGGCAACTCAGGAGTAGTAGAGAGTCCAGTCTCTCTCAAGGAGTTGGATTCCAGAGCCCAAGCTGTGTGTGGAGGTGAGCCCAACTATATCTAATCGGTATCTCTCAACCTCCCGCACCAGCTCAGGCTCCTTCCCCCCCCAACAAGGTGACATTCCATGTCCCTAGTGCCAGATTCCGTGTCTGGGGATTGGGTCGCCGAGACCCCACCTTCGACTGCCACCCAATCCACATTGCACCGACCCCTTACGGTTTCTCCTGCAGGTGGTGGCCCCACAGGAGATCGGCCCCCCGTCGCTCTTTCGGGCTGAGCCCGGCCGGGCCCCGTGGGGCAAGACCCGGCCACCAGGCACTCGCCTACGAGCCCCAACCCCGGGCATTATGACTATTTATTACTAAACTAGTTATTACTTTGTTTAGTAGAACTCCACTCTGGGTATCAGCCAAAGTTGAAGTCCAATCTGAGAGAAAAGTTTAAAAGAATTAATGAAGGAATCTCACAGCATGGAAGCTCAGCACTTCTGAATGAGATCTACACTGAGCTCTACATCACAGAGGGTTGGAGTGGAGACGTCAGTAATGAACATGAGGTGAGACAGATTGAGGCAGTGTCCAGGAGACCAGCAACACAGGAGAAACCCATCAAATGTAATGAGCTCTTTAAAGACAAGTCCATCAGAACTGTGCTGACTAAAGGAGTTGCTGGAATTGGAAAAACAGTCTCTGTGCAAAAGTTCATCCTGGACTGGGCTGAAGGAGAAGTAAATCAGGATGTCACCTTCATGTTCCCACTTCCCTTTAGAGAGCTGAATCTGATGAAGCAGCAAAGTCTCAGTCTGATGAAACTTCTTCATCACTTTTTCCCAGAAATAAGAAAACTAGAATCAATAGACTGTGACTCCTACAAAATGGTGTTGATCTTTGATGGTCTGGATGAGTGTCGACTTCCTCTAAATTTCCAGAAGAATGAGATATTGTGTGATGTGACAGAGTCAACCTCAGTGGATGTGCTGCTGACGAACCTCATCAAGGTGAATCTGCTTCCCTCTGCTCTCCTCTGGATAACCACAAGACCAGGATCAGCCAATCAGATCCCTCCTGAGTGTGTAGACCAGATAACAGAGGTACGAGGCTTCAGTGATCCTCAGAAAGAGGAGTACTTCAGGAAGAGGATCAGTGATCAGAGCCTGGCTGATAACATCATCACACACCTGAAGTCTTCAAGAAGCCTCTACATCATGTGCCACATCCCAGTCTTCTGCTGGATCTCAGCCACTGTTCTGGAGAGAATGTTGGGTGGAGCAGAGGGTGGAGAGATCCCCAAGACTCTGACTCAAATGTACACACACTTCCTGATCTTTCAGATCAAACACAAGGACCAAAAGTACCATCAGAAATGTGACCCTGATCCTCAGCAGACCAGAGAGAGTATCATGGCACTGGGAAAACTGGCTTTCCACCAGCTGGAGAAAGGAAACCTGATCTTCGATAAGGAAGACCTGAGAGAGTGTGGCATTGATGTCAGAGAAGTGTCAGTGTACTCAGGAGTGTGTACCCAGATCTTCAGAGAGGAGTCTGGGCTTCACCTGGGGAAGGTGTTCAGCTTCGTACATCTGAGTGCTCAGGAGTTTCTGGCTGCTTTATACACATTTCTCTCCTTCATCAGCAGAAATGTAACAGAACATCAAACCTCTGATCTGTCTGATCTTCTCAGGAAGTCAAACCTGTCTGATCTCCTCAGGAAGTCAAACCTGTCTGATCTCCTCAGGAAGTCAAACATGTCCGATCTCCTCAGGAGTGCAGTGGACAAGGCCTTACAGAGTGAGAATGGACACCTGGACCTGTTCCTCCGCTTCCTTCTGGGTCTCTCACTGGAGACCAATCAAACTCTTTTACGAGACTTAATGCCACAGACAGGAAGCAGATCTCACAGCAAACAGGAAACAGTGGAGTACATCAAGGAGAAGATCAGGGAGAATCCATCTCCAGAGAAATCCATCAATCTGAACAGGAGCTGGATGTGTTTGATTTGAGGAAATATGATCCATCACATGAATGTCTTCTGAAGCTGCTGCCAGTGGTCAAAGCCTTCAAAGAAGCTGAGTGAGTATTTTTATTTATAACTGTATTACTGCATGGTTTATTATTTTAATGTAACACTGAACTGCACTGTTTGGTTTAATGTGTTTTAATAGTTCCTATGTGTATAGTCAGTGTTTTAGATTGAACAAACGAATGTCTGTATGTTTATCCATCTAAAGCTAATACTTGTGTATATACAGTGTGACTCATTTAAAGGTAAGAAGTTTGACTTTGTTTATTTCTGATGCTGTGTGCAGTCGTGCTGATGTGACGTCACTCTGTAAACAGGGAAGGAGCTCAGATTTGAGAAGAAAACCCCACGTTCACTTCTCAGTTGTGGAGGCATGAAAGACATGATCCCATTTACTCTGTGGAGAAAGAAGGGTTCACTAAGTTGTGTTGAAATAGTAACAGTGACATCTGTAGTAAACAGTACAATGTTCTTTCTAATATCCTTTATTTACATTGTTTATGATCGATGAGAGATTTTTACACATCTATATTTTATAAAAAATACAAATCATTATCAAGAATCGTTTATAAGGTTAAAGACTGTAATCTTTCTCTTTAGTTTGGATGTGTTTGGATGTATGTGAACACTCCACCTGTACTCAGGTCCACACCAAACACCTGAACCAGTGTGTGTGTAAAATCAGAGGTCTGGAGGTGACAGATTTGTACGTGTACGAGCACAGAGAACAACACACACCAACTGTTTTAGTGTCTCTGTGAAATCCAACATATAACTGAGTGTAAAGTACGACTAGTATTGTCATGTTATTACCTGGTAGTGTACAGCTGTATAATTCTTTATGTTCTGTAATAAAATGCACTGTATCTGCAGTGTTGGGTGTAGAAACTTGAACACAGATCAGAGTGTAGTGTTTGTAGGCTGCTCGCTCTCACATGTGTGTGTTATGTACATGACCTAATGGTCTTATAATAAATTGTAGCTGAGAGATTGTGGAGTGCAGAAAGACGTCCCTGCTCCTGTAAATGTGCTGATGTGGTGTCCTGTCCTCTGATTTGTGTGTGTGACACAAACACACTGACAGTTCTGTTACATCTTCAACTTTAGCTGGATTATGGCTGTGTTTGTGTGTTTGAGATCAGTGTCCTGATGTTTCATCATTTCTCTTCCAGTCTCCGTGACTGAAATCTGACAGAGGAAAGCTGTAGAGTTCTGTCCTCAGTTCTCAGCTCAAACTCCTCCAGTCTGAGAGAACTGGACCTGAGTGTCAATAAACTGCAGGATTCAGGAGTGAAGCTTTTCTCTGATGGACTGAAGGATCCACACTGTACACTGGAGATACTGAGGCACACACACACACACACACACACACACACACACACACACACACACACACACACACAGCTTTAATAAACACTACAACATCCAGTTCTCCTCTGTGGTAACTGTAACTGTAGTGATCTGATATATTATCATTGTTGTGTGTGTGAGATGGAAAGTAAATGTACTGTATATAAAGATTTTGTGTAGTTCATGTTTTCAATACTAAAACTGAGTGTGTTAAGTGTGAGAAGGTTCTCTTTCTTACAGGATGGAGGGCTGCAGTATTACAGATGAAGGTTGTGCTGCTCTGGCTTCAGCTCTGAGGTCAAACTCCTCATCACACCTGAGAGAACTGGATCTGAACAATAATAAACCAGGAGAATCAGGAGTGAAGCTGCTCTCTGATCTACTGAAGGATCCACACTGTAAACTGGAGACACTACAGTGAGTTACTGACTTACTGTCTCTTTACTGTATGATATTGTGTAATATTCACTGTGTGCTGTAAAATGTCACATCTAATGTGTGTATTTATGCTTCTGTTGTTCATAAGTAATGTGTTTAAATGTGTCTGTAATTCTGTCCTGTTTTGTTTTCCAGCATTAATTATAAGACACTCACCAGGTCTGGTGTAGGACAGGAGTCTCTCCTCAGACCTTTTTCCAGGATAAAGCAGTTATGGTGGTGAAGCGTTAGAACACGTCCCACATTTCCAGCAGTTTGGGAGCTGAATCATTCATATTCAGATGTAGAAGATCCATAACAATAACTATGACTGATCACATCCTTTTATCCTCTCAGCTACAACTTCACACTTTAACATCTTTTACAATCCAAAGTCAAATCCTTTAGCCTCTTGTGGGAAAATAATTTTAAGACGTTTTAATTCAATTGTGCATCATGCTTAAGCCATATCAAGTTACAATGCCAGTTAAATTCAAAATTGATCTCTGTATTTAAGTCCTGTATATCATTAATAAAAGAGCAAATAATTAAGGAAAGGGCGAGGTAACTCAGGATATCATCTGTCACTTTGTGGCCATTTGATTCAAGGTCTGAGTCAAGAAGGGATGTCAAACATTAGAACTCATTCCTATGATAATGAAGGGTTCTGAATAAGACTGTTATGTTAATGGGATTAATGGTGGGTAAAATTCTAGGATCTGGGGTCTCATTTATCTGGGGTCTCTAAACTGTGCGTAGGATCCCTACTAAAAGTTTACGTGCGCGCAAAAGCCAAAAATGATGTACGGCAAAAAATATTCCGATTTATAAAACCGTGCGTACGCACACCTGTAAGCAATGTTCCCGCAGATGTGCGTAAGTGAACCAGCCTCATATGTACACACCCATTTTTACACGCCCATTCAACGCTCCACAACTGCATGGGCACGAGAGTGGACCTCGTTATAATGAGTTTCCTCTGCACTCTGCGGGTTTAAAAATAGGGTGAGGAGCCAGCGTCTCAGGGGCAGCCACTGGGGTAACCACTGGGGTAACCACTGGGGTAGCCACTGTCACCTGCAGGTTACAATTATATTACAAACAAAATTGTTACAGTTTCTACATTTTAATATTGTTAAACTCACCAAGAAGCCAGCCATCACGTAGCTACTGCACCTGCATTTAGTCTGTTCCCTACACTGTTATGTGTCAAGATAAAGGAATCATGTGTTGAACCAGGCCAGAGTGCCACAATGTTTGTGAGGGTCGTGTTGGAGTCACATATGATTTACACATTAATAGAATGCACATGCTTTCTGTTAACATAAGCAAATTTATTCTCAGATGGTGCCCTTATAGCAACATGTTCTCGCACAGTGTAGGGGAACCTGATGTATCTCGCACAGTGTAGGGGAACCTGATGTATCTCACATAGTGTAGGGGAACCTGATGTATCTCACACAGTGTAGGGGAACCTGATGTATCTCACACAGTCTAGGGGAACCTGATGTATCTCACACAGTGTACGGGAACCTGATGTATCGTCTCCCCATATTAAGTATACCATTCAAAACGACAGATATTATGGCACTCAGGGACGGCTGTGATATACCAGACCTATAGGGTGAGATGATTGATTCCAATAGAATTATTTCATATACAAAAAGGTTTTAGACACAAGGTTGAGGATTACTTATAGTTTTTTTTATATAAATAATTTACCTGTCTGCCAATTCCCGCTGGAAACAGCCGGTTGCCAAGAACCCCAGAGTGGTGAGGACTTGTATTTGGACTGGGATGGCATGGTTCCGGCGTGTTGCCCCCTCTAATACTGGACCCAATTCAACACATAATTCTAAGAGCACAGCTCTAGGGAATCTAAATCGGCTTATTAGCCAGTCATCATCATGGGCCAGGAAATCATCATGGTCCCTGAAAACTCGTTCTCTCCTTATTCTCCCATTGGCGTAATCCTCCAACAGTGCCAGCAGTGCCATCATGAAGCATTACATACCCGGGTCACCGGAGGATCTAGACTGAATTTAGACTGATCGTTAACACCTTGACAAAATCACAGAATTAATTTGTGGGCGAAAATTTAAGACGAAAATGTTATAGTGAACACATGCTTCTTCATGATGGTTTTGTAATGAACACCGTAATAGTTAGGACCGATGATGAGGAGCGATTGTGCTTCATGACTGTATTTGCAGACTTTGACATTTTATGATATATGTACATTAAGGAAAATATTTAGTTTGTACACTGTGTTCTGTAGTTCTCTAATAAAAGGGTATTTCATGCTATTCTGTATCACATGTAGTCGCACCATCTCCTCCTGTGCTCCCGTTGTGGACAATGTGACTGTAAGGCAGCGCTGAGCATTATTTTGTTTTTAAATACATTTTGAATTACGTTTGGATTTTACTAGATGTATATAGCCTAAAACAATCAGCACAAATAACACTGTTTAATTTAATCCTCATGATAATGTGGATATAACGTATGAAATGGAGTGAAAATTAAATGTCATTAATTCTTATAATCGTTCTTCTCACATGAATTTTCTACAATCTAACTTCAGTTCACGACCTCACCATCTGTGTCGCCAATTCCCTTTGTCTCCAGAATGTGCGTACGCACGTCACAAAGTTTTCTTAAAGGTGCGCACATTTTCCTGTCAAGTTTGTTTTTTATAGATCACAAACTTTGCACGCTTTATAAATGAGACCCCAGGTGCTACAGGATCTTAGTGCTGCCTTTGACACGGTAGATCACACCATACTCTTACATAGACTGGAAAACTGGGTAGGGCTTTCTGGGATGGTCCTAAAAGGGAGAGGTTACTATGTGAACATAGGTAACCATAAATCTGAGTGGACATCCATGACATGTGGAGTCCCACAGGGCTCAATTCTCGCACCGCTTCTCTTTAATTTGTATATGCTCCCAATTGGTCAAATAATGAAAAAGAACCAAATTGCTTACCACAGCTATGCAGATGACACCCAGATATACTTAGCCCTGTCCCCTAATGACTACAGCCCCATTGACTCTCTATGTAAGTGCATTGATGAAATTAACAGTCAGATGCGTCAAAACTTCCTCCAGTTAAACAAAGACAAAACCGAAGTCATTGTATTCGGAAATAAAGATGAAACTCTCAAGGTTAACACACACCTTCACTCTAGAGGTCTAAAGACACAAAATAAAGTCAGAAATCTTGGTGTAATTTTAGAGTCAGGCCTTAATTTCAGTAGTCATGTGAAAGCGATAAGCAAATCAGCTTACTACCATCTCAGAAATATAGCCAGAATTAGATGTTTTGTCTCAAGACAGGACTTAGAGAAACTTGTTCATGCTTTCATCACCAGCAGGGTGGATTATTGTAATGGACTCCTTACTGGGATCCCCAAAAAGACCATTAGACAGCTGCAGCTCATACAGAACACTGCTGCCAGAATTCTGACCAGAACCAAAGCATCTGAGCACATCACTCCAGTCCTCAGGTCCTTACACTGGCTTCCAGTTACATTTAGAATAGATTTTAAAGTATTGCTACTGGTTTATAAATCTCTTCATGGCTTAGGACCGAAATACATTATCGCCCTTACTACCAAAACAGCCTTCTTCCTCCTTAGAAACATTGCCAAGCTGAGAAACATCCTGTCTGTATCTGATGCTGAGAAGCTAGTTCATGCCTCCATGACCTCTAGACTGGACTATTGTAATGCATTACTAGGTGGTTGTTCTGCATCTTTAATAAATAGGTTACAGTTAGTCCAAAATGCAGCTGCCAGAGTTTTCACTAGGACAAGAAAGTATGACCATATAACCCCAATTTTATCATCTCTAGAATAGTCTTCCTGATAGTGTTCGAGGCGCAGACACACTTTCCCAGTTTAAATGTAGATTAAAAACTCATCTCTTTAGTCAGGCGTACACATAATACATCCCATAATATCATGCACCAGTACATCAGACCAGCACATTTTTATGAACAGCAGATATGTTAATCCCTTTCCACTGCTTCTCTCTTTGTACCCATCCCGAGGCATCCAGACACTGTACCGGCTCCCAACGTCCCCTGTGGGACGAAGCCTTTGGACGTCCACTGAGCCGAGGCTGACTCCAAGAATCCTGAGACATCTCCAGTTAGACTCTGTGGTACTCAGGAGATCAGAAGTCCTTGAACCTCACACCAATACAACATTTAACTGACTGTATATTACAATCACACCCCCAGTGTCACCCATATGAGGATGGGTTCCCCCTTGAGTCCGGTTCCTCTCAAGGTTTCTTCCTTTACCAATTTAAGGGAGTTTTTCCTTGCCACTGCTGCCTGAGTCATCTCAGACTTGCTCATAGGGGAATAAATACATACACACTGTGAACTATATACATCTAATAATAATTTAGAATTTTTATTCTGTTAATTCTTATTTCTTTTATTATTCGTTAATTCCTTTATCATTAATTATGTTTACCTTCTGCTCTGTGTTTATGTTCTGTAAAGCTGCTTTGAGACAATGTCTATTGTAAAAAGCGCTATACAAATAAACTTTAATTGAATTGAATTGAATTACAGATATGTTAATTGAATATAAACCAAGCAGACTACTCAGATCATTAGGATCAGGTCAGTTAGAGATACCAAGGGTTCACTCAAAACAAGGTGCGTCAGCATTTAGTTATTACGCCACCTATAGGTGGAATCAGCTTCCAGAAGAGATCAGATGTGCTTCAACAGTAGACACTTTTAAATCAAGATTAAAAACACATCTGTTTAACTCTGCACTTACTGAATGAGTGCCGTGCTGCTTCACACTGACTGTGCTGCTTCACCCTGACTGTGCTGCTTCACACTGACTGTGCTGCTTCACACTGACTGCGCTGCTTCACACTGACTGCGCTGCTTCACACTGACTGTGCTGCTTCCCACTGACTGCGCTGCTTCACACTGACTGTGCTTTTTATCTAAATCACTTTTACTCCCGTTTTATTCTTTTTAACATATTTTAAACTGTTTTTATTAAAATCACATTTATTTTCTTTAATTGTTCTTTGTTTTTATTATTATTTTATCGTGTGTCTTATTTCTACATATATCTTTTTTTCTCTCTTATAAATTGTTTTCTAATTTCTATGTAAAGCACTTTGAATGACCTCTGTGTATGAAATGTGCTATACAAATAAACTTGCCTTGCCTTTCCATACATCCAGCAAGAAGGGTGCTAGTAGCATTAAAAGAAAGACTGAGAGAAAACAGAAGGTCTGATAAAGGAAGGAATAATCAGAAAAATAGAACCTACAGAATGAGATCTAACCATGAGATAAAACCAGATGGAGATCTAAATCTGTGTATAGATCCAAAAGACTTAAACAAGGCCATCCAACATGAGCACTACAGACTTCCAACAAAGTCAGACATTACTAGTGCAATGAGTGGAACATGTTATTTCTCCAAACTGGATGCCTCATCAGGATTTTACCAGATAGTCCTAGATGAGAAAAGCATAAAATGATGCACCTTCAACACACCTTTCGGAAGGCATTGTCCAACGGTTTAGCAGAGAAAGGAGTTAAAATAGTGAAACACCTTCTAAAAAAAAGCCACCGAGACAGGGAGTGATCCGTACCTGGCTATTCTGAACTATAAAGCTTCACCACTGGAGAATGGACTTTCACTGGGCGGAAATGCTCACAAACAGGAAACTACAGACAAAGCTACCATCGATAAAGCATCAAATGGTACGGAGTAGGTGGGATTCTGCAAATGAAAGACAGATTAATCACTACAATAAAACACTAAGACCACTGAGCCCACTTGCCCTAGGAGAAATTGTACGAGTGACATGTGATGAACAGTGGGGACCATTGGCCAAAGTGATTAAAGAGACTATGCCCAGGTCATACGAAGTGCTAACAGAGTGTGGGACAATAATGAGGACAAACACAAGACATTTGCTAAAAGTGTCTCAGAGAGAAATAAAAATCAATGAGAGTGAGACAAATGATCCGGAAATTGCAAAGCAAAATGAACAATTAGCAATGCAAAGCAATACTAAAGAGTCTGTAACTGTAAATAGACAGGATGCTGTAGAACAAACAAAACGTCCTAAGAGACAAATAATAAGGCCAAAAAGACTAATAGACGAAAAGAGGAAATGTTACAAATTGTGGATAAATGAAAACAATTTGGTGTAATATTTGTAGTCATGGGCAGAGGAACCATTATATGTGGGTGGGACAGGACCCGCCCACTTTCTAAGACCAATAATATTGACCCGCACACTTTCTAAGACCAATAATATTGGACCCGCCGACTTTATATGACCAATAATATTGGACCCGCCCACTTTATATGACCAATAATATTGGACCCACCCACTTTTACCAATTACCACTTTTTTCTATTCAGCACATATGTCCGTTCCCTTTTCAGCGCGCCGACAGTCGAATCCATTCTGCTTGAGGAAAGTCCTAATAAATAAAACTCCATTCCGTGTTTTACCTACAGCACTGACCAAGCTGCTGCTTCCTGATATCAATGGGCGTCGGAAACATTGTGTGTGTGTGTGTGTGTGTGTGTGTGTGTGTGTGTGTGTGTGTGTGTGTGCGCGTCAGCGTCACTGTACTTCCCCCCTCTGCAGTATAAACTGTAATGAAAGTGAAAAGTAAAAGATTTGAGGAGTAAAAACACAGTAAGTATCTAAAGCTCTAATATATAAACACACTGAAGTGACACTAGATACAGAAGAGTTTTGTGGGTTTGTACTGAAGCTTTAATGTACACAGGTTGTTTTATAACTTGAAAGCGTGACTATTTCCTGTAAGTGAACTCTGTGCTGATTCAGGGTTTAATTTAACACACCGATGTTGGAGTGAAGTAAACGTGTGTCCTGCTGTAATCTGGAGAAGGAGACATGACCTCCAACATGAGTGTGTCTGGGAAACAGGACTTAAAGAAAGACGAGAGGTGACTTACTTTTACATTCACCAGTAATAAATACACACCGTCTCATGGGAACACATCTGTATCTCTAAACACTCACTAGTTAACACAGGAAGTCAACTTTAAGGTGTTTAATAGCAGTGAATATATCACTGATCTGATCTAAGAACAGTTTAGACAAATCATTCACTGAGAGAAGACTAAAAAGGACTGTGTAATGTGGAGCATAATAGCAGCAGAGCTTTGTGTCAGTGAACTCTACAGGCTTTAAGACCCAGCTGAGTCAGTTAGCTGTGATTGGGACTCCTGATATCAGTGTAATTCCTAACTTATTAAGCCTGTCTCCTGTTTGAATAAGTGTACAGACTGGATCTGAATTAAAAAGATGGAATTATTGGTGTTTAATGATGAACACATTGTTTAACAGTGCTGAGTATTAATTATTGCTGATATTTCTGTTCTAGAATGATGGAGGGAAAGAGATCAGACTCACCAGAACCCAGCTGTGTGTCCATGAAGAGTGACGACTCAATGGAACTTCCATATAACTTCAGAGCCAGAGACAGTTCTACTGATGTGAGGTCAGTATAGTGAGGTGTTTTACAGCAGTGTTCCACATGATCAAACTCACTTGTCTCACTATGAAGCCCTTCATGAGCTTTATCAGGTGTTGAAGCAGTAAAACACTAAACTGTGCAGTGCTGCAGCTCTCGGACTGGCAGTGAGGAAAAGTGCTTTATGAGTTCAGTTCAGTCTGCAGTCCCTGAGCTGGAGGGTCTGTGGTGCTACAGAAGAACATTTACACCTGGGACATTAATGACTATATAAAGATTTTATTCATTTATTCAAACATTTGTTTCTAAACATGTTGGTGTCAGTTAGGAAATCCTGAAACCAGTGTATTGTGTTAAGAGGATAGTGTTAAATATCTGTGTGTGTATTTATTAGTGTGTGATTTGTGCAGCTATGAATACATATAGTCCATATTACATGATGGGTTTTGTTTGTTCACAGACCACAAAAATCAAACATCAGCACAAATCAGCTGGACTCTATATTCAAGGTGTGTGTGTTGTGTTTAAAGTGTGTAATGTGTGTGTTGTGTTTAAAGTGTGTAATGTGTGTGTTGTATGTAATGTGTGTAATGTGTGTGTTGTGTTTAACTTGTGTAATATGTGTGTTGTGTTTAAAGTGTGTAATGTGTGTGTTGTGTGTGTGTTGTGATCCCTTGTCATGCCTTGATGTGCAGCAGCATTATGGGTAATCAGTTGTATGAGTTTTAAATGTGATAATAAAAAGAGACTTTTCTTCTTGTGATAAAATAAAAGTCTCTCTCACTGTAACATGATAATATTTAGATCTTTTCCTGTGTGTTTCTAACCAGGAGCTGGAACACAAAGTCATCACTCTGATAAAGAATGAGCTGAAGAGGTTTAGGAAGCTCCTGAGTCCAGTTTACCCAGCATGCACTGAGAGGGAGGTGGAGGATGAGGAGGATCTGCACAGTGTCAGAGACGGAACGCTGAAGATCACACTACACGTCCTGAAGAACATGAACCACACAGATCTCGCTAACACACTGCACAACAGTAAGAGCTCTGAGTCATGACTTTATTCCATCAGCTTCACTTTAGAGAGAGGAAATAGTTTTAGATATGAAGACTTTTAGTTTTACATTTAATTTTAATATCATGTTGTATCTGTTCATGGTCCGGCTTCAATAATATTTTAAATATATTTTATAACATTATAGCTACTTCTCTTCTTCTGCTTCTTCTTCTTCTTCTTCTACTACCGCTTATCCGGGGAAGGGTCGCGGGGGCAGCAATCTAAGCAGGGATGCCCAGACTTCCCTCTCCCCAGACACTTCCTCCAGCTCTTCCGGGGGAATACCGAGGCGTTCCCAGGCCAGCCGAGAGACGTAGTCCCTCCAGCGTGTCCTAGGTCTTCCCCGGGGCCTTCTCCCGGTTGGACATGCCCAGAACACCTCCCCAGGGAGGCGTCCAGGAGGCATCCGAAACAGATGCCCGAGCCACCTCAGCTGACTCCTCTCGATGTGGAGGAGCAGCAGCTCTACTCTGAGCTCCTCCCGAGTGACCGAGCTCCTCACCCTATCTCTAAGGGAGCGCCCAGCCACCCTGCGGAGGAAACTCATTTCGGCCGCCTGTATCTGGGATCTCGTCCTTTCGGTCATGACCCAAAGCTCATGACCATAGGTGAGGGTAGGAACGTAGATCGACCGGTAAATAGAGAGCTTCGCCTTGTGGCTCAGCTCTTTCTTCACCACAACAGATCGGTATATCGACCGCATCACTGCAGAAGATACACCAATCTGCCTGTCGATCTCTCGCTCCATCCTTCCCTCACTCGTAAACGAGACCCCAAGATACTTAAACTCATCCACTTGAGGCAGGAGCTCTCCACCAACCTGAAGGGGGCAAGCCACCCTTTTCCGACTGAGAACCATGGCCTCAGACTTGGAGATGCTGATTCTCATCCCCGCCGCTTCACACTCGGCTGCAAACCGTCCCAGTGCACGCTGAAGGTCCTGGTTTGAGGAAGCCAACAGGACAACATCATCTGCAAAAAGCAGAGACGAAATCCTGTGGTCCCCAAACCGGACCCCCTCCGGCCCCATACTGCGCCTAGAAATTTTGTCCATATAAGTAATGAACAGGACCGGTGACAAAGGGCAGCCCTGCCGGAGTCCAACATGCACCGGGAACAAGTCTGACTTACTGCCGGCAATACGAACCAAACTCCTGCTCCGTTCATATAGGGACCAGACAGCACTTAACAGAGGGCCCCGGACCCCATACTCCCAGAGCACCCCCCACAGGTCACCACGAGGGACACAGTCGAAAGCCTTCTCCAAATCCACAAAACACATGTGAACTGGTTGGGCAAAACTCCAATGAACCCTCCAGCAACCTGGCGAGGGTATAGAGATGGTCCAGTGTTCCACGACCGGGACGAAACCCACATTGTTCCTCCTGAATCCGAGGTTCGACTATCAGCCGAATTCTCCTCTCCAGTACCCTGGCATAGACTTTTCCGGGGAGGCTGAGGAGTGTGATCCCCCTATAGTTGGAACACACCCTCCGGTCCCCCTTCTTAAACAGAGGGACCACCACCCCAGTCTGCCAGTCCAGAGGCACTGTCCCAAACCTCCATGTGATGTTGCAGAGGTGTGTCAACCAAGACAGCCCCACAACATCCAGAGACTTGAGGTACTCAGGGCAGATCTCATCTACCCCCGGTGCCTTGCCACTGAGGAGCTTCTCAACTACCTCAGTGACCTCAGCTTGGGGAATCGACGAGTCCACAACTGAGCCCCCGCCCTCTGCTTCCTCAGTGGAAGACATGTCGGTGGGGTTGAGGAGAACCTCAAAGTATTCCTTCCACCATCCGAGGATGTCCCCAGTCGAAGTCAGCAGATTCCCACTCCCACTGTAAACAGTGTGAGCAGGGCACTGCTTCCCCCTCCTGAGGCGCCGGACGGTTTGCCAGAATTTCTTCTAGGCCAAACGATAGTCCTTCTCCATGGCCTCACCGAACTCCTCCCAGACCCGAGTTTTTGCCTCCGCAACCTCCCTTGGGATCTGATTGAAGCTCTGCCAGAGGTGGGAGTTGATCTCTCTGACCGGAGACTCTGTCAAACGTTCCCAGCAGACCCTCACAGTACGTTTGGGTCTGCCAAGTCTGTCCAACTTCCTCCCCCGCCATCGGATCCAACTCACCACCAGGTGGTGATCAGTTGACAGCTCCGCCCCTCTCTTTACCCAAGTGTCCAAGACATACGGCTTCTACGATCATCGACTTCCGACCTAGGGTGTCCTTGTGCCATGTGTACTGATGGACACCCTTATGCTTGAACATGGTGTCCGTTATGGGCAAACTGTGACTAGCACAGAAGTCCAATAACAGAACACCACTTGGGTTCAGGTCGGGGGGGCCAATCCTCCCAATCACGCCCCTCCAGGTGTCACTGTCACTGCCCATGTGAGCGTTGAAGTCCCCCAGTAGAACAACGGAGTCCCCGGTCGGAGCACTTTCCAGCACCCCTTCCAGACACGCCAAGAAGGTCGGGTACTATACACTGCCATTTGGCCTATAAGCACAAATGACCATGAGAGACCTATCCCCGACCCGAAGGCACAGGGAAACGACCCTCTCGTTCACCGGGGTGAACTCCAACACATGGTTGCTGAGCTGGGGGGCTATGAGCCCACACCAGCCAGCCGCCTCTCACCATGGGCAACTCCAGAGTAGTAGAGAGTCCAGCCTCTCTCAAGGAGTTGGATTCCAGAGCCCAAGCTGTGTGTGGAGGTGATCCCAACTATATCTAGTCGGTATCTCTCAACCTCCCGCACCAGCTCAGGCTCCTTCCCCCCCAGCGAGGTGACATTCCATGTCCCTAGTGCCAGATTCCGTGTCTGGGGATTGGGTCGCCGAGGCCCCCACCTTCGACTGCCACCCAATCCACATTGCACCGACCCCTTACGGTTTCTCCTGCAGGTGGTGGGCCCACAGGAGATCGGCCCCCCGTCGGTCTTTCGGGCTGAGCCCGGCCGGGCCCCGTGGGGCAAGACCCGGCCACCAGGCGCTCGCATACGAGCCCCAACCCCGGGCATTATGACTATTTATTACTAAACTAGTTATTACTTTGTTTAGTGGAACTCCACTCTGGGTATCAGCCAAAGTTGAAGTCCAATCTGAGAGAAAAGTTTAAAAGAATTAATGAAGGAATCTCACAGCATGGAAGCTCAGCACTTCTGAATGAGATCTACACTGAGCTCTACATCACAGAGGGTTGGAGTGGAGACGTCAGTAATGAACATGAGGTGAGACAGATTGAGGCAGCGTCCAGGAGACCAGCAACACAGGAGAAACCCATCAAATGTAATGAGCTCTTTAAAGACAAGTCCATCAGAACTGTGCTGACTAAAGGAGTTGCTGGAATTGGAAAAACAGTCTCTGTGCAAAAGTTCATCCTGGACTGGGCTGAAGGAGAAGTAAATCAGGATGTCACCTTCATGTTTCCACTTCCCTTTAGAGAGCTGAATCTGATGAAGCAGCAAAGTCTCAGTCTGATGAAACTTCTTCATCACTTTTTCCCAGAAATAAGAAAACTAAAATCAATAGACTGTGACTCCTACAAAATGGTGTTGATCTTTGATGGTCTGGATGAGTGTCGACTTCCTCTAAATTTCCAGAAGAATGAGAGATTGTGTGATGTGACAGAGTCAACCTCAGTGGATGTGCTGCTGACGAACCTCATCAAGGTGAATCTGCTTCCCTCTGCTCTCCTCTGGATAACTACAAGACCAGGAGCAGCCAATCAGATCCCTCCTGAGTGTGTAGACCAGATAACAGAGGTACGAGGCTTCAGTGATCCTCAGAAAGAGGAGTACTTCAGGAAGAGGATCAGTGATCAGAGCCTGGCTGATAACATCATCACACACCTGAAGTCTTCAAGAAGCCTCTACATCATGTGCCACATCCCAGTCTTCTGCTGGATCTCAGCCACTGTTCTGGAGAGAATGTTGGGTGGAGCAGAGGGTGGAGAGATCCCCAAGACTCTGACTCAAATGTACACACACTTCCTGATCTTTCAGATCAAACACAAGGACCAAAAGTACCATCAGAAATGTGACCCTGATCCTCAGCAGACCAGAGAGAGTATCATGGCACTGGGAAAACTGGCTTTCCACCAGCTGGAGAAAGGAAACCTGATCTTCGATAAGGAAGACCTGAGAGAGTGTGGCATTGATGTCAGAGAAGTGTCAGTGTACTCAGGAGTGTGTACCCAGATCTTCAGAGAGGAGTCTGGGCTTCACCTGGGGAAGGTGTTCAGCTTCGTACATCTGAGTGCTCAGGAGTTTCTGGCTGCTTTATACACATTTCTCTCCTTCATCAGCAGAAATGTAACAGAACATCAAACCTCTGATCTGTCTGATCTTCTCAGGAAGTCAAACCTGTCTGATCTCCTCAGGAAGTCAAACCTGTCTGATCTCCTCAGGAAGTCAAACATGTCCGATCTCCTCAGGAGTGCAGTGGACAGGGCCTTACAGAGTGAGAATGGACACCTGGACCTGTTCCTCCGCTTCCTTCTGGGTCTCTCACTGGAGACCAATCAAACTCTTTTACGAGACTTAATGCCACAGACAGGAAGCAGATCTCACAGCAAACAGGAAACAGTGGAGTACATCAAGGAGAAGATCAGGGAGAATCCATCTCCAGAGAAATCCATCAATCTGAACAGGAGCTGGATGTGTTTGATTTGAGGAAATATGATCCATCACATGAATGTCTTCTGAAGCTGCTGCCAGTGGTCAAAGCCTTCAGAGAAGCTGAGTGAGTATTTTTATTTATAACTGTATTACTGCATGGTTTATTATTTTAATGTAACACTGAACTGTACTGTTTGGTTTAATGTGTTTTAATAGTTCCTATGTGTATAGTCAGTGTTTTAGATTGAACAAACGAATGTCTGTATGTTGATCCATCTAAAGCTAATACTTGTGTATATACAGTGTGACTCATTTAAAGGTAAGAAGTTTGACTTTGTTTATTTCTGATGCTGTGTGCAGTCGTGCTGATGTGACGTCACTCTGTAAACAGGGAAGGAGCTCAGATTTGAGAAGAAAACCCCACGTTCACTTCTCAGTTGTGGAGGCATGAAAGACATGATCCCATTTACTCTGTGGAGAAAGAAGGGTTCACTAAGTTGTGTTGAAATAGTAACAGTGACATCTGTAGTAAACAGTACAATGTTCTTTCTAATATCCTTTATTTACATTGTTTATGATCGATGAGAGATTTTTACACATCTATATTTTATAAAAAATACAAATCATTATCAAGAATCGTTTATAAGGTTAAAGACTGTAATCTTTCTCTTTAGTTTGGATGTGTTTGGATGTATGTGAACACTCCACCTGTACTCAGGTCCACACCAAACACCTGAACCAGTGTGTGTGTAAAATCAGAGGTCTGGAGGTGACAGATTTGTACGTGTACGAGCACAGAGAACAACACACACCAACTGTTTTAGTGTCTCTGTGAAATCCAACATATAACTGAGTGTAAAGTACGACTAGTATTGTCATGTTATTACCTGGTAGTGTACAGCTGTATAATTCTTTATGTTCTGTAATAAAATGCACTGTATCTGCAGTGTTGGGTGTAGAAACTTGAACACAGATCAGAGTGTAGTGTTTGTAGGCTGCTCGCTCTCACATGTGTGTGTTATGTACATGACCTAATGGTCTTATAATAAATTGTAGCTGAGAGATTGTGGAGTGCAGAAAGACGTCCCTGCTCCTGTAAATGTGCTGATGTGGTGTCCTGTCCTCTGATTTGTGTGTGTGACACAAACACACTGACAGTTCTGTTACATCTTCAACTTTAGCTGGATTATGGCTGTCTTTGTGTGTTTGAGATCAGTGTCCTGATGTTTCATCATTTCTCTTCCAGTCTCCGTGACTGTAATCTGACAGAGGAAAGCTGTAGAGTTCTGTCCTCAGTTCTCAGCTCAAACTCCTCCAGTCTGAGTGTAATGTGTCTGTCTGTGTTTTCCCCTTGTTTCTGTCTGCCGTCTCTCCCTGATGTTAATTGTTGACCCCGCCCACCTATCTGTTACCATGGACACTAATTACATTCATTCTCTTCCCCAGGTGTTTTGTCTTAGTCCTTGTCTGTCTCTGTTTTGTGATTGGTTCTCGTTCTCCATATATACTCTGTCTGTTCACTTCAATGTTGTTGGTCGTTTTTGGTGTTGGTGTGTGCATGTCTATGTTCCCGTTTCCTGTTTGTTCCGCGTTGCCTGCCTGTTTGTGTCTTGTTTAGTAAAAACCTCTAAACTGCATTTGGATCCTCACTCGTCTTTGTCTCACCGTGTCACATCGTGACAGAACGACCAACCCCCAATGGATCCAGCAGAACTCCTGTTTTGCCTACGTCAGGAGGACGCCCCAGTTGAGGAGTATACGGAGGTATTCGTGGACCTATGCAATGAGGTCAACTTTGGGGAGAAGGCCCTAAAAGACATTTTTAAGCATGGACTAAGGGATATACTGCGGTATCTGATGCCGTCTACCTGGGAGATCAAAACATTCTCAGAGTTCGTCAACCTGGCATTGCTCCTGGACGGGTCCACGCTAACCTTGAGCACTGTAGAGACGGAAGCCGGCCGTAAGTATTTTTTGGGGGGGGGCAGCAAGCATCGGGATCCGTGGGCCACAGAGTGGAATCAGCCACGGACGCCCGAATGCTCCACAGTGCCTCCGCCCAGACCAGTCCCGTGCACATCCGTGATTGAGCCAGTTCCCATGGCTACCGTACCGGCGAGCTCAGCTGAGGTCCGTGCTAACCGGCTGGTCTCCAAATTGGCGGATACCCCGATGAGGTCGGCTCGGGCGGCCGGCATCCCTAAGCCGCCAGCTGGACCAGCCGGGTCGCCGGAACCAGCCGGGTCGCCGGAACCGACCGGGTCGACGGAACCGACCGGGTCGACGGAACCTGCCGGGTCGATGGAACCTGCCGGACCGACCGGACCGATTGGGTCGACGGAACCGACCAGGTCGAAGGAACCTGCAGAACCGTCCGGGTCGACGGAACCGACCGGGCCGACGGAACCTGCCAAACCGACCAGGTCGATGGAACCTGCCGAGCTGACCGGGTCGACGGAACCGACCGGGTCGATGGAACCTGCCGTACCGACCGGGTCGACGGAACCGACCGGGTCGATGGAACCTGCCGAACCTGCCGAGCCGACCGGGTCGACGGAACCGACCGGGTCGACGGAACCTGCCGAACCGACCGGGTCGAAGGAACCTGCCGGGTCGATGGAACCTGCCGGACCGACCGGGTCGACGGAACCGACCGGGTCGAAGGAACCTGCAGAACCGTCCGGGTCGACGGAACCGACCGGGTCAACGGAACCGACCGGGTCGACGGAACCTGCCGAACCGACCGGGTCAACGGAACCGACCGGGTCGACGGAACCTGCCGAACCGACCGGGTCGACGGAACCGACCGGGTCGAAGGAACCGGCCGAGCTGACGGAACCAGCCGACTCAGCCGGGTCGACCGAAATGACTGAGTCAGAGAACGCGGTCGACATCATGACACCCAAACTACCTGAACTCTCTGCCTGGCCTGAACCTATGCATGTTTCTGTTTTCCTGTGTTTTGCTTCGCTGGACTTGCCAGCCCTTCTACCTCCTGTCCCTGTTCATAGGCCCAAAGCACCACCCTGGCTGCCAACTCCGTTCTGGTCTCTGGCTCCGCCTCCAGCACCACCCTGGTCTCTGGTCCTGCTCTGGCCTCCGGCTCCGCCTCCAGCACCACCCTGGTCTCCGGTCCGGCTCTGGTCTCTGGCTCCGCCTCCAGCACCACCCTGGTCCCCGGTCCTGCTCTGGTCTCTGGCTCCGCCTCCAGCACCACCCTGGCCTCCGGTCCTGCTCTGGTCTCTGGCTCTGCCTCCGGCACCACCCTGGCCTCCTGTTCTCCCGGCGCCGCCCTGGCCTCCTGTTCTCCCGGCGCCGCCCTGGCCTCCGGCTCTGCCGGCGCCGCCCAGGCCTCCGGCTCTGCCGGCGCCGCCCAGGCCTCCGGCTCTGCCGGCGCCGCCCCGGCCCCCGGCTCGGCTGGCGCCACCCCGGCCTCCTGCTCGGCGGGCGCCACCACTACACGAACCCGACCCGCCCTCCCACCCTGGTTGCGCCTTCGCTCCACTCGCCTGAACTGGGTTTTGTGGACTTGGGAGCGTCTGGAAGCCGCTCGTGGGGGGGGGCTCTGTAATGTGTCTGTCTGTGTTTTCCCCTTGTTTCTGTCTGCCGTCTCTCCCTGATGTTAATTGTTGACCCCGCCCACCTATCTGTTACCATGGACACTAATTACATTCATTCTCTTCCCCAGGTGTTTTGTCTTAGTCCTTGTCTGTCTCTGTTTTGTGATTGGTTCTCGTTCTCCATATATACTCTGTCTGTTCACTTCAATGTTGTTGGTCGTTTTTGGTGTTGGTGTGTGCATGTCCATGTTCCCGTTTCCTGTTTGTTCCGCGTTGCCTGCCTGTTTGTTTGTGTCTTGTTTAGTAAAAACCTCTAAACTGCATTTGGATCCTCACTCGTCTTTGTCTCACCGTGTCACATCGTGACACTGAGAGAACTGGACCTGAGTGTCAATAAACTGCAGGATTCAGGAGTGAAGCTGCTCTCTGATGGACTGAAGGATCCACACTGTACACTGGAGATACTGAGGCACACACACACACACACACACACACACACACACACACACACACACACACACACACACACACAGCTTTAATAAACACTACAACATCCAGTTCTCCTCTGTGGTAACTGTAACTGTAGTGATCTGATATATTATCATTGTTGTGTGTGTGAGATGGAAAGTAAATGTACTGTATATAAAGATTTTGTGTAGTTCATGTTTTCAATACTAAAACTGAGTGTGTTAAGTGTGAGAAGGTTCTCTTTCTTACAGGATGGAGGGCTGCAGTATTACAGATGAAGGTTGTGCTGCTCTGGCTTCAGCTCTGAGGTCAAACTCCTCATCACACCTGAGAGAACTGGATCTGAACAATAATAAACCAGGAGAATCAGGAGTGAAGCTGCTCTCTGATCTACTGAAGGATCCACACTGTAAACTGGAGACACTACAGTGAGTTACTGACTTACTGTCTCTTTACTGTATGATATTGTGTAATATTCACTGTGTGCTGTAAAATGTCACATCTAATGTGTGTATTTATGCTTCTGTTGTTCATAAGTAATGTGTTTAAATGTGTCTGTAATTCTGTCCTGTTTTGTTTTCCAGCATTAATTATAAGACACTCACCAGGTCTGGTGTAGGACAGGAGTCTCTCCTCAGACCTTTTTCCAGGATAAAGCAGTTATGGTGGTGAAGCGTTAGAACACGTCCCACATTTCCAGCAGTTTGGGAGCTGAATCATTCATATTCAGATGTAGAAGATCCATAACAATAACTATGACTGATCACATCCTTTTATCCTCTCAGCTACAACTTCACACTTTAACATCTTTTACAATCCAAAGTCAAATCCTTTAGCCTCTTGTGGCTAATATTATAATATTATATAATAAAATAAAATAAAAAAAAATTTTTATTTAAAAAAATAAAATAATTTTAAGACGTTTTAATTCAATTGTGCATCATGCTTAAGCCATAACAAGTTACAATGCCAGTTAAATTCAAAATTGATCTCTGTATTTAAGTCCTGTATATCATTAATAAAAGAGCAAATAATTAAGGAAAGGGCGAGGTAACTCAGGATATCATCTGTCACTTTGTGGCCATTTGATTCAAGGTCTGAGTCAAGAAGGGATGTCAAACATTAGAACTCATTCCTATGATAATGAAGGGTTCTGAGAAAGACTGTTATGTTAATGGGATTAAGGGTGGGTAAAATTCTAGGATCTGGGGTCTCATTTATCTGGGGTCTCTAAACTGTGCGTAGGATCCCTACTAAAAGTTTACGTGCGCGCAAAAGCCAAAAATGACGTACGGCAAAAAATATTCCGATTTATAAAACCGTGCGTACGCACACCTGTAAGCAATGTTCCCGCAGATGTGCGTAAGTGAACCAGCCTCATATGTACACACCCATTTTTACACGCCCATTCAACGCTCCACAACTGCATGGGCACGAGAGTGGACCTCGTTATAATGAGTTTCCTCTGCACTCTGCGGGTTTAAAAATAGGGTGAGGAGCCAGCGTCTCAGGGGCAGCCACTGGGGTAACCACTGGGGTAGCCACTGTCACCTGCAGGTTACAATTATATTACAAACAAAATTGTTACAGTTTACATTTTAATATTGTTAAACTCACCAAGAAGCCAGCCATCACGTAGCTACTGCACCTGCATTTAGTCTGTTCCCTACACTGTTATGTGTCAAGATAAAGGAATCATGTGTTGAACCAGGCCAGAGTGCCACAATGTTTGTGAGGGTCGTGTTGGAGTCACATATGATTTACACATTAATAGAATGCACATGCTTTCTGTTAACATAAGCAAATTTATTCTCAGATGGTGCCCTTATAGCAACATGTTCTCGCACAGTGTAGGGGAACCTGATGTATCTCGCACAGTGTAGGGGAACCTGATGTATCTCACATAGTGTAGGGGAACCTGATGTATCTCACACAGTGTAGGGGAACCTGATGTATCTCACACAGTCTAGGGGAACCTGATGTATCTCACACAGTGTACGGGAACCTGATGTATCGTCTCCCCATATTAAGTATACCATTCAAAACGACAGATATTATGGCACTCAGGGACGGCTGTGATATACCAGACCTATAGGGTGAGATGATTGATTCCAATAGAATTATTTCATATACAAAAAGGTTTTAGACACAAGGTTGAGGATTACTTATAGTTTTTTTTATATAAATAATTTACCTGTCTGCCAATTCCCGCTGGAAACAGCCGGTTGCCAAGAACCCCAGAGTGGTGAGGACTTGTATTTGGACTGGGATGGCATGGTTCCGGCGTGTTGCCCCCTCTAATACTGGACCCAATTCAACACATAATTCTAAGAGCACAGCTCTAGGGAATCTAAATCGGCTTATTAGCCAGTCATCATCATGGGCCAGGAAATCATCATGGTCCCTGAAAACTCGTTCTCTCCTTATTCTCCCATTGGCGTAATCCTCCAACAGTGCCAGCAGTGCCATCATGAAGCATTACATACCCGGGTCACCGGAGGATCTAGACTGAATTTAGACTGATCGTTAACACCTTGACAAAATCACAGAATTAATTTGTGGGCGAAAATTTAAGACGAAAATGTTATAGTGAACACATGCTTCTTCATGATGGTTTTGTAATGAACACCGTAATAGTTAGGACCGATGATGAGGAGCGATTGTGCTTCATGACTGTATTTGCAGACTTTGACATTTTATGATATATGTACATTAAGGAAAATATTTAGTTTGTACACTGTGTTCTGTAGTTCTCTAATAAAAGGGTATTTCATGCTATTCTGTATCACATGTAGTCGCACCATCTCCTCCTGTGCTCCCGTTGTGGACAATGTGACTGTAAGGCAGCGCTGAGCATTATTTTGTTTTTAAATACATTTTGAATTACGTTTGGATTTTACTAGATGTATATAGCCTAAAACAATCAGCACAAATAACACTGTTTAATTTAATCCTCATGATAATGTGGATATAACGTATGAAATGGAGTGAAAATTAAATGTCATTAATTCTTATAATCGTTCTTCTCACATGAATTTTCTACAATCTAACTTCAGTTCACGACCTCACCATCTGTGTCGCCAATTCCCTTTGTCTCCAGAATGTGCGTACGCACGTCACAAAGTTTTCTTAAAGGTGCGCACATTTTCCTGTCAAGTTTGTTTTTTATAGATCACAAACTTTGCACGCTTTATAAATGAGACCCCAGGTGCTACAGGATCTTAGTGCTGCCTTTGACACGGTAGATCACACCATACTCTTACATAGACTGGAAAACTGGGTAGGGCTTTCTGGGATGGTCCTAAAAGGGAGAGGTTACTATGTGAACATAGGTAACCATAAATCTGAGTGGACATCCATGACATGTGGAGTCCCACAGGGCTCAATTCTCGCACCGCTTCTCTTTAATTTGTATATGCTCCCAATTGGTCAAATAATGAAAAAGAACCAAATTGCTTACCACAGCTATGCAGATGACACCCAGATATACTTAGCCCTGTCCCCTAATGACTACAGCCCCATTGACTCTCTATGTAAGTGCATTGATGAAATTAACAGTCAGATGCGTCAAAACTTCCTCCAGTTAAACAAAGACAAAACCGAAGTCATTGTATTCGGAAATAAAGATGAAACTCTCAAGGTTAACACACACCTTCACTCTAGAGGTCTAAAGACACAAAATAAAGTCAGAAATCTTGGTGTAATTTTAGAGTCAGGCCTTAATTTCAGTAGTCATGTGAAAGCGATAAGCAAATCAGCTTACTACCATCTCAGAAATATAGCCAGAATTAGATGTTTTGTCTCAAGACAGGACTTAGAGAAACTTGTTCATGCTTTCATCACCAGCAGGGTGGATTATTGTAATGGACTCCTTACTGGGATCCCCAAAAAGACCATTAGACAGCTGCAGCTCATACAGAACACTGCTGCCAGAATTCTGACCAGAACCAAAGCATCTGAGCACATCACTCCAGTTCTCAGGTCCTTACACTGGCTTCCAGTTACATTTAGAATAGATTTTAAAGTATTGTTACTGGTTTATAAATCACTTCATGGCTTAGGACCGAAATACATTACAGATATGTTAATTGAATATAAACCAAGCAGACTACTCAGATCATTAGGATCAGGTCAGTTAGAGATACCAAGGGTTCACTCAAAACAAGGTGCGTCAGCATTTAGTTATTACGCCACCTATAGGTGGGATCAGCTTCCAGAAGAGATCAGATGTGCTTCAACAGTAGACACTTTTAAATCAAGATTAAAAACACATCTGTTTAACTCTGCATTTACTGAATGAGCGCTGTTCTGCTTCACACTGACTGTGCTGCTTCACCCTGACTGTGCTGCTTCACACTGACTGCGCTGCTTCACACTGACTGCGCTGCTTCACACTGACTGCGCTGCTTCACACTGACTGCGCTGCTTCAGACTGACTGTGCTTTTTATCTACATCACTTTTACTCCCGTTTTATTCTTTTTAACATATTTTAAACTGTTTTTATTAAAATCACATTTATTTTCTTTAATTGTTCTTTGTTTTTATTATTATTTTATCGTGTGTCTTATTTCTACATATATCTTTTTTTCTCTCTTATAAATTGTTTTCTAATTTCTATGATTTTATAATTTCTACTTTGAATGACCTCTGTGTATGAAATGTGCTATACAAATAAACTTGCCTTGCCTTTCCATACATCCAGCAAGAAGGGTGCTAGTAGCATTAAAAGAAAGACTGAGAGAAAATAGAAGGTCTGATAAAGGAAGGAATAATCAGAAAAATAGAACCTACAGAATGAGATCTAACCATGAGATAAAACCAGATGGAGATCTAAATCTGTGTATAGATCCAAAAGACTTAAACAAGGCCATCCAACATGAGCACTACAGACTTCCAACAAAGTCAGACATTACTAGTGCAATGAGTGGAACATGTTATTTCTCCAAACTGGATGCCTCATCAGGATTTTACCAGATAGTCCTAGATGAGAAAAGCATAAAATGATGCACCTTCAACACACCTTTCGGAAGGCATTGTCCAACGGTTTAGCAGAGAAAGGAGTTAAAATAGTGAAACACCTTCTAAAAAAAAGCCACCGAGACAGGGAGTGATCCGTACCTGGCTATTCTGAACTATAGAGCTTCACCACTGGAGAATGGACTTTCACTGGGCGGAAATGCTCACAAACAGGAAACTACAGACAAAGCTACCATCGATAAAGCATCAAATGGTACGGAGTAGGTGGGATTCTGCAAATGAAAGACAGATTAATCACTACAATAAAACAGTAAGACCACTGAGCCCACTTGCCCTAGGAGAAATTGTACGAGTGACATGTGATGAACAGTGGGGACCATTGGCCAAAGTGATTAAAGAGACTATGCCCAGGTCATACGAAGTGCTAACAGAGTGTGGGACAATAATGAGGACAAACACAAGACATTTGCTAAAAGTGTCTCAGAGAGAAATAAAAATCAATGAGAGTGAGACAAATGATCTGGAAATTGCAAAGCAAAATGAATACTAAAGCAAAGCAATACTAAAGAGTCTGTAACTGTAAATAGACAGGATGCTGTAGAACAAACAAAACGTCCTAAGAAACAAATAATAAGGCCAAAAAGACTAATTAGACGAAAAAGAGGAAATGTTACAAATTGTGGATAAATGAAAACAATTTGGTGTAATGTTTGTAGTCATGGGCAGAGGAACCACTATATGTGGGTGGGACAGGACCCGCCCACTTTCTAAGACCAATAATATTGGACCCGCACACTTTCTAAGACCAATAATATTGGACCCGCCGACTTTATATGACCAATAATATTGGACCCGACCACTTTATATGACCAATAATATTGGACCCACCCACTTTTACCTATTACCACTTTTTTCTATTTAGCACATATGTCCGTTCCCTTTTCAGCGCGCCGACAGTCGAATCCATTCTGCTTGAGGAAAGTCCTAATAAATAAAACTCCATTCCGTGTTTTACCTACAGCACTGACCAAGCTGCTGCTTCCTGATATCAATGGGCGTCGGAAACATTGTGTGTGTGTGTGTGTGTGTGTGTGTGTGTGTGTGTGTGTGTGTGTGTGTGTGTGTGTGTGTGTGTGTGTGTGTGTGTGTGTGTGTGTGTGTGTGTGTGTGTGTGTGTGTGTGTGTGTGCGTGTGTGTGTGCGTGCGTCAGCGTCACTGTACTTCCCCCCTCTGCAGTATAAACTGTAATGAAAGTGAAAACTAAAAGATTTGAGGAGTAAAAACACAGTGAGTATCTAAAGCTCTAATATATAAACACACTGAAGTGACACTAGATACAGAAGAGTTTTGTGGGTTTGTACTGAAGCTTTAATGTACACAGGTTCTTTTATAACTTGATAGTGTGACTATTTCCTGTAAGTGAACTCTGTGCTGATTCAGGGTTTAATTTAACACACCGATGTTGGAGTGAAGTAAACGTGTGTCCTGCTGTAATCTGGAGAAGGAGACATGACCTCCAACATGAGTGTGTCTGGGAAACAGGACTTAAAGAAAGACGAGAGGTGACTTACTTTTACATTCACCAGTAATAAATACACACCGTCTCATGGGAACACATCTGTATCTCTAAACACTCACTAGTTAACACAGGAAGTCAACTTTAAGGTGTTTAATAGCAGTGAATATATCACTGATCTGATCTAAGAACAGTTTAGACAAATCATTGACTGAGAGAAGAGTAAAAAGGACGGTGTAATGTGGAGCATAAGAGCAGCAGAGCTTTGTGTCAGTGAACTCTACAGGCTTTAAGACCCAGCTGAGTCAGTTAGCTGTGATTGGGACTCCTGATATCAGTGTAATTCCTGACTTATGAAGCCTGTCTCCTGTTTGAATAAGTGTACAGACTGGATCTGAATTAAAAAGATGGAATTATTGGTGTTTAATGATGAACACATTGTTTAACAGTGCTGAGTATTAATTATTGCTGATATTTCTGTTCTAGAATGATGGAGGGAAAGAGATCAGACTCACCAGAACCCAGCTGTGTGTCCATGAAGAGTGACGACTCAATGGAACTTCCATATAACTTCAGAGCCAGAGACAGTTCTACTGATGTGAGGTCAGTATAGTGAGGTGTTTTACAGCAGTGTTCCACCTGATCAAACTCACTCATCTCATTATGAAGCCCTTCATGAGCTTTATCAGGTGTTGAAGCAGTAAAACACTAAACTGTGCAGTGCTGCAGCTCTCGGACTGGCAGTGAGGAAAAGTGAATTAAGAGTTCAGTTCAGTCTGCAGTCCCTGAGCTGGAGGGTCTGTGGTGCTACAGAAGAACATTTACACCTGGGACATTAATGACAATATAAAGATTTTATTCATTTATTCAAACATTTGTTTCTAAACATGTTGGTGTCAGTTAGGAAATCCTGAAACCAATGTATTGTGTTAAGAGGATAGTGTTAAATATCTGTGTGTGTATTTATTAGTGTGTGATTTGTGCAGCTATGAATACATATAGTCCATATTACATGATGGGTTTTGTTTGTTCACAGACCACAAAAATCAAACATCAGCAGAAAACAGCTGGACTCTATATTCAAGGTGTGTGTGTTGTGTTTAAAGTGTGTAATGTGTGTGTTGTGTTTATAGTGAGGATAATGTGTGTGTTGTGTTTAAAGTGTGTAATGTGTGTGTTGTGTTTAAAGTGTGTAGTGTGTGTGTTTGTGTTTAAAGTGTGTAATGTGTGTGTTTGTGTTTAAAGTGTGTAATGTGTGTGTTGTGTTTAACGTGTGTAATGTGTGTGTTGTGTTTAACGTGTGTAATGTGTGTGTTGTGTTTAAAGTGTGTAATGTGTGTGTTGTGTTTAAAGTGTCAAGTTTCAAGTTTATTTGTATAGCGCTTTTTACAATAGACATTGTCTCAAAGCAGCTTTACAGAACATAAACATAGAGCAGAAGGTAAACATAATTAAGGATAAAGGAAATAACGAATAATAAAAGAAATAAGAATTAACAGAATAAAAATTCTAGATTATTATTAGATGTATATAGTTCACAATGTGTATGTATTTATTCCCCTATGAGCAAGTCTGAGGTGACTCAGGCAGCAGTGGCAAGGAAAAACTGCCTTAAATTGGTAAAGGAAGAAACCTTGAGAGGAACCGGACTCAAGGGGGAACCCATCCTCATATGGGTGACAGTGGGGGTGTGATTGTAATATACAGTCATTTAAATGTTGTATTGGTGTAAGGATCATGGACTTTGGATCTCTTTAGTATCACAGAGTCTAACTGGAGATGTCTCAGGATTCTTAGAGTCGGCCTCGGCTCAGTGGACGTCCAAAGGCTTCGTCCCACAGAGGACGTTGGGAGCTGGTACAATGTCTGGATGCCTCGGGATGGGTACAAAGAGAGAAGCAGTGGAAAGGGATTAACATATCTGCTGTTCATAAAAAAGTGCCGGTCTTATGTACTGGTGCATGATATTATGGGATGTATTATGTGTACGCCTGACTAAAGAGATGAGTTTTTAATCTACATTTAAACTGGGAAAGTGTGTCTGAGCCCCGAACACTATCAGGAAGACTATTCCAAAGTTTGGGAGCTAAATAAGAAAACGCTCTACCACCTTTAGTAGACTTAGATATTCTGGGAACTACCCAAAGTCCTGAGTTTTGTGATCTCAGAGAGCGTGAAGGATTGTAACGTGTTAGAAGACTAGTTAGATACATGGGAGCTAAACCATTAAGAGCCTTGTACGTAAGTAGCAGCAGTTTGTAGTCAATTCTAAACTTAACTGGTAGCCAGTGTAGAGATGATAAAATTGGGGTTATATGGTCATACTTTCTTGTCCTAGTGAGAACTGTGGCAGATGCATTTTGGACTAACTGTAACCTTTTTATTAAAGATGCAGGACAACCACCTAGTAATGCATTACAATAGTCCAGTCTAGAGGTCATGAACGCATGAACTAGCTTCTCAGCATCAGAGACAGACAGGATGTTTCTCAGCTTGGCAATATTTCTAAGGTAAAGAAGGCTGTTTTGGTAGTATGGGCGATATGATTTTTAAAAGACAAGTTGCTGTCTAATATAACACAGAGGTCTTTCACTGTCGAGCTACTAGTAACAGTACATCCCTCTAAATGGGAGTTAAATTGTGAGAGTTTCTGTGCACTGGTTTTTGGACCTATGAGTAGTATTTCTGTCTTATTTAACAATAGAAAGTTGCAGCTCATCCAGTCTTTTATCTCCCTAAAGCATTGAGTTAATTTGGACACTGTGGCTATTTCATCTGGTTTTGATGAGATATATAACTGTGTGTCGTCAGCATAACAATGGAAACTAATCCCATGTCTTCTAATAATGTTCCCTAATGGAAGCATGTATATAGAGAAAAGCAGAGGTCTGAGAACTGATCCTTGAGGGACCCCATAATTAACTGGTAATAAACTGGAGGATTCACCATTTAATTCTACAAAATGGTATCGATCAGACAGGTAGGATGTTCTTCTCCTTCTTCTTCTTCTTCTTCTTCTACTACCGCTTATCTGGGGCCGGGTCGCGGGGGCAGCAGTCTAAGCAGGGATGCCCAGACTTCCCTCTCCCAGGACACTTCCTCCAGCTCTTCCGGGGGAATACCGAGGCTTTCCCAGGCCAGCCGAGAGACATAGTCCCTCCAGTGTGTCCTAGGTCTTCCCCGGGGCCTCCTCCCGGTTGGACATGCCCGGAACACCTCCCCAGGGAGGCGTCCAGGAGGCATCCGAAACAGATGCCCGAGCCACTTCAGCTGACTCCTCTCGATGTGGAGGAGCAGCGGCTCTACTCTGAGCTCCTCCCGAGTGACCGAGCTCCTCACCCTATCTCTAAGGGAGCACCCAGCCACCCTGCGGAGGAAACTCATTTCGGCCGCCTGCATCCGGGATCTCGTCCTTTCTGTCATGACCCAAAGCTCATGACCATAGGTGAGGGTAGGAATGTAGATCGACCGGTAAATAGAGAGCTTCGCCTTGTGGCTCAGCTCTTTCTTCACCACAACAGATCGGTATATCGACCGCATCACTGAGAAGATACACCAATCCGCCTGTCGATCTCCCGCTCCATCCTTCCCTCACTCGTAAACGAGACCCCAAGATACTTAAACTCATCCACTTGAGGCAGGAGCTCTCCACCAACCTGAAGGGGGCAAGCCACCCTTTTCCGACTGAGAACCATGGCCTCGGACTTGGAGATGCTGATTCTCATCCCCGCCGCTTCACACTCAGCTGCAAACCGTCCCAGTGCACGCTGAAGGTCCTGGTTTGAGGAAGCCAACAGGACATCATCATCTGCAAAAAGCAGAGACGAAATCCTGTGGTCCCCAAACCGGACCCCCTCCGGCCCCATACTGCGCCTAGAAATCCTGTCCATATAAGTAATGAACAGGACCGGTTACAAAGGGCAGCCCTGCCAGAGTCCAACATGCACCGGGAATAAGTCTGACTTACTGCCGGCAATGCGAACCAAACTCCTGCTCCGGTCATATAGGGACTGGACAGACCTTAACAGCGGGCCCCGGACCCCATACTCCCAGAGCACCCCCCACAGGTCACCACGAGGGACACAGTCGAAAGCCTTCTCCAAATCCACAAAACACATGTGAACTGGTTGGGCAAACTCCCATGAACCCTCCAGCAACCTGGCAAGGGTATAGAGATGGTCCAGTGTTCCTCGACCGGGACGAAACCCGCATTGTTCCTCCTGAATCCGAAGTTCGACTATCGGCTGAATTCTCCTCTCCAGTACCCTGGCATAGACTTTTCTGGGGAGGCTGAGGAGTGTGATCCCCCTATAGTTGGAACACACCCTCCGGTCCCCCTTCTTAAACAGAGGGACCACCACCCCAGTCTGCCAGTCCAGAGGCACTGTCCCCAACCTCCATGCAATGTTGCAGAGGCGTGTCAACCAAGACAGCCCCACAACATCCAGAGACTTGAGGCACTCAGGGCGGATCTCATCTACCCCCGGTGCCTTGCCACTGAGGAGCTTCTCAACTACCTCAGTGACCTCAGCTTGGGGAATCGACGAGTCCACAACTGAGCCCCCGCCCTCTGCTTCCTCAGTGGAAGACATGTCGGTGGGGTTGAGGAGATCCTCGAAGTATTCCTTCCACCGTCCGAGGATGTCCCCAGTCGAAGTCAGCAGATTCCCACTCCCACTGTAAACAGTGTGAGCAGGGCACTGCTTCCCCCTCCTGAGGTGCCGGACGGTTTGCCAGAATTTCTTCTAGGCCAAACGATAGTCCTTCTCCATGGCCTCACCGAACTCCTCCCAGACCCGAGTTTTTGCCTCCGTATCCACCCAGGCTGAAGCTCGCTTGGCCTTTCGGTACCTATCAGCTGCCTCCGGAGTCCCCCGAGCCAACCAGGCTCGACAGGACTCCTTCTTCAGCTTGACGGCATCCCTTACTTCCGGGGTCCAACACCGGGTTCGGGGATTGCCACCACGACAGGCACCGGAGACCTTACGGCCACAGCTCCGAGCGGCCGTGTCGACAATGGAGGTGGAGAACATGGTCCACTCGGACTCAATGTCTCCAACCTCCCTCGGGATCTGATTGAAGCTCTGCCGGAGGTGGGAGTTGAAGATCTCTCTGACCGGAGACTCTGTCAAACGTTCCCAGCAGACCCTCACAGTACGTTTGGGTCTGCCAAGTCTGTCCAACTTCCTCCCCCGCCATCGGATCCAACTCACCACCAGGTGGTGATCAGTTGACAGCTCCGCCCCTCTCTTTACCCGAGTGTCCAAGACATACGGCCGGAGGTCAGATGAAACAACCACAAAGTCGATCATCGACTATCGACCTAGGGTGTCCTGGTGCCATGTGTACTGATGGACACCCTTATGCTTGAACATGGTGTTCGTTGTGGAAAAACTGTGACTAGCACGAAAGTCCAAAAACAGAACACCACACAGGTTCAGGTCGGGGGGGCAGTTCCTCCCAATCACGCCCCTCCAGGTGTCACTGTCACTGCCCACGTGAGCATTGAAGTCCCCCAGTAGAACGATGGAGTCCCCAGTCGGAGCACTTTCCAGCACCCTTTCCAGACACACCAAGAAGGTCGGGTACTCTACACTGCCATTTGGCCCATAAGCACAAATGACCATGAGAGACCTATCCCCGACCCGAAGGCGCAGGGAAATGACCCTCTCGTTCACCGGGGTGAACTCCAACACATGGTTGCTGAGCTGGGGGGCTATGAGCCCACACCAGCCAGCCGCCTCTCACCATGGGCAACTCCAGAGTAGTAGAGAGTCCAGCCTCTCTCAAGGAGTTGGATTCCAGAGCCCAAGCTGTGTGTGGAGGTGAGCCCAACTATATCTAGTCGGTATCTCTCAACCTCCCGCACCAGCTCAGGCTCCTTCCCCCCCAGCGAGGTGACATTCCATGTCCCTAGTGCCATATTCCGTGTCTGGGGATTGGGTCGCCGAGGCCCCCGCCTTCGACTGCCACCCAATCCACATTGCACCGGCCCCTTACGGTTTCTCCTGCAGGTGGTGGGCCCACAGGAGATCGGCCCCACGTCGCTCTTTCGGGCTGAGCCTGGCCGGGCCCCCGCATGCGAGCCCCAACCCCGGGCCTGGCTCCAGGGTGGGGCCCCGGTTGCGCCTTACCGGGCGACGTCACGGTCCTTCATATTAATTCACTCATAAGGGTTTTTTTGAACCGCTCTTTGTCTGGCCTGTCACCCAGGACCTGTTTGCCTTGGGAGACCCTAGCAGGGGCAAAAAGCCCCAGACAACATAGCTCCTAGGATCATTCAGGCACGCAAACCCCTCCACCACAATAAGGTGGCGGTTCAAGGAGGGGAGGTAGGATCTAAACCAGTTTAAAGCCTGTCCATGAATACCTGTGTAATTTTGTAAGCGATCTAGGAGAATGTTGTGGTCTGTAGTGTCGAATGCAGCACTAAGGTCAAGTAGAACTAATAGTGACATACAGTCTTGGTCCGAAGCTAAGAACAAGTCATTTGTAACTAACAAGTGCAGTTTCTGTGCTCTAATGGGGCCTGAAACCTGACTGAACTCTTCAAGGACGTTGCTCTCCTGTAAGAAGGAGCTCAGTTGAACAGACACAACCTTTTCAAGTATTTTAGACATAAACGGAAGGTGTGAGATAGGTCTGTAATTTGATAGTTCATTAGGATCTAAGTTAGGTTTTTTGATGAGTGGCCTAATAACTGCCAACCTAAAAGACTTTGGGACGTAACCTAAAGATAACGAGGAGTTAATGATATTAAGTGTGTAATGTGTGTGTTGTGTGTAAAGTGTGTGTTGTGTTTAAAGTGTGAAATGTGTGTTGTGTGTGTTGTGTGTAATGTGTGTGTTGTGATCCCTTGTCATGTCTTGATGTGCAGCAGCATTATGGGTAATCAGTTGTATGAGTTTTAAATGTGATAATAAAAATAGACTTTTCTTCTTGTGATAAAATAAAAGTCTCTCTCACTGTAACATGATAATATTTAGATCTGTTCCTGTGTGTTTCTAACCAGGAGCTGGAACACAAAGTCATCACTCTGATAAAGAATGAGCTGAAGAGGTTTAGGAAGCTCCTGAGTCCAGATTACCCAGCATGCACTGAGAGGGAGGGGGAGGATGAGGAGGATCTGCACAGTGTCAGAGACGGAGCGCTGAAGATCACACTGCACGTCCTGAAACACATGAACCACACAGATCTCGCTAACACACTGTACAACAGTAAGAGCTCTGAGTCATGACTTTATTCCATCAGCTTCACTTTAGAGAGAGGAAATAGTTTTAGATATGAAGACTTTTAGTTTTACATTTAATTTTAATATCATGTTGTATCTGTTCATGGTCCTGCTTCAATAATATTTAGTCCATCAGTCAGGAATTAATAGCAGTGTTTGTACGATTTTGCATTATAACTATTTATTAATAAACTAGATATTACTTTGTTTATTAGAGTCTGTAGGTTCTGTGTATCAGACAAAGTTGAAATCCAATCTGAGAGAGAAGTTTAACAGAATTAATGAAGGAATCTCACAGCATGGAAGCTCAGCACTTCTGAATGAGATCTACACTGAGCTCTACATCACAGAGGGTTGGAGTGGAGACGTCAATAATGAACATGAGGTGAGACAGATTGAGGCAGTGTCCAGGAGACCAGCAACACAGGAGAAACCCATCAAATGTAATGAGCTCTTTAAAGACAAGTCCATCAGAACTGTGCTGACTAAAGGAGTTGCTGGAATTGGAAAAACAGTCTCTGTGCAAAAGTTCATCCTGGACTGGGCTGAAGGAGAAGTAAATCAGGATGTCACCTTCATTTTCCCACTTCCCTTTAGAGAGCTGAATCTGATGAAGCAGCAAAATCTCAGTCTGATGAAACTTCTTCATCACTTTTTCCCAGAAATAAGAAAACTAGAATCAATAGACTGTGACTCCTACAAAGTGGTGTTGATCTTTGATGGTCTGGATGAGTGTCGACTTCCTCTAAATTTCCAGAAGAATGAGATATTGTGTGATGTGACAAAGTCAGCCTCAGTGGATGTGCTGCTGACGAACCTCATCAAGGGGAATCTGCTTCCCTCTGCTCTTCTCTGGATAACCACAAGACCAGGAGCAGCCAATCAGATCCCTCCTGAGTGTGTAGACCAGGTAACAGAGGTACGAGGCTTCAGTGATCCTCAGAAAGAGGAGTACTTCAGGAAGAGGATCAGTGATCAGAGCCTAGCTGATAACATCATCACACACCTGAAGTCTTCAAGAAGCCTCTACATCATGTGCCACATCCCCGTCTTCTGCTGGATCTCAGCCACTGTTCTGGAGAGAATGTTGGGTGGAGCAGAGGGTGGAGAGATCCCCAAGACTCTGACTCAAATGTACACACACTTCCTGATCTTTCAGATCAAACACAAGGACCAAAAGTACCATCAGAAACATGACCCTGATCCTCAGCAGACCAGAGAGAGTATCATGGCACTGGGAAAACTGGCTTTCCACCAGCTGGAGAAAGGAAACCTGATCTTCTATGAGGAAGACCTGAGAGAGTGTGGCATTGATGTCAGAGAAGTGTCAGTGTACTCAGGAGTGTGTACCCAGATCTTCAGAGAGGAGTTTGGGCTTCACCTGGGGAAGGTGTTCAGCTTCGTACATCTGAGTGTTCAGGAGTTTCTGGCTGCTTTATACACATTTCTCTCCTTTATTAGCAGAAATGTAACAGAACATCAAACCTCTGATCTGTCTGATCTTTTCAGGAAGTCAAACATGTCTGATCTCCTCAGGAGTGCAGTGGACAAGGCCTTACAGAGTGAGAATGGACACCTGGACCTGTTCCTCCGCTTCCTTCTGGGTCTCTCACTGGAGACCAATCAAACTCTTTTACGAGACTTAATGCCACAGACAGGAAGCAGATCTCACAGCAAACAGGAAACAGTGGAGTACATCAAGGAGAAGATCAGGGAGAATCCATCTCCAGAGAAATCCATCAATCTGTTCCACTGTCTGAATGAACTGAATGATGATTCTCTAGTGCAGGAAGTACAAACTTACCTGAACAGAGAAGGTGACAGTCTTCTCAGAGACACCAGTCTCTCTCCTGCTCAGTGGTCAGCTCTGGTGTTTGTGTTACTGACCTCAGAACAGGAGCTGGATGTGTTTGATTTGAGGAAATATGATCGATCACATGAAGGTCTCCTGAAGCTGCTGCCAGTGGTCAAAGCCTCCAGAGAAGCTGAGTGAGTATTTTTATTTATAACTGTATTACTGCATGGTTTATTATTTTAATGTAACACTGAACTGCACTGTTTGGTTTAATCCAGTGTTGTAATGTAACGGAGTATAAACACTTCGTTACTGTACTTCAGTAGAAATGTCACATATCTGTACTTTACTTTGCTATTTAAATTTATGACAACTTTCACTTTTACTCCACTACATTTCCTAGATAAAACGTAAACTTTTACTCCGTTATATTCCCACTAAACATCTTCATTACTCGTTACTACAAAACAAACTCAGCAGAAATGTGTGTGACTGTAATAAGGGAGGTTTGGTGTATCACTGCTCCTAGATTGTATTACGCTCCGCACGCTGTACGGGGAAGCACAGGTACGCACAGCGTGCACGCACAGTCAGATCTGGAGGCGTTTATCTATAACGGCGGCAACCAAAAGCAACCAAAAGCAGTGAAATGTCACTATTCTTATTACCAGAGTTGTAGCACAAACTAAATATTAATGCAATATCAATACTAAATAAAAATAACATTTATTGATTTGGTCTTTGTGAATATTAGTTTATTAATGACGTCATTCATCGGACACACTGTTTGTAGAGAATACACACACACATGAACTGATCTGATTCAAGACTGACATCATTACATCATGCATAAAATTTTGGTGTCCACTTTTAACATTTAATAATACCATAACTTTTGGCTTACTGTGTAGTCATATAATATATAATATAAAAATCTTCTTGTTTTAAATTCTCACGGAGGGATAAACGCCCTAAAGATGAAGCCCTAGAACTGCCCCTGAACTTATACCTACTGAAAATTTACTTGTTACTTTTACTTCAAATACTTAAGTACATTAAATATCAGAAAATGACTTTTGATACTTAAGTACAGTAAATATCAGATACTTTATGACTTTTACTTGAGTAATATTCTAAAAGGTGACTTCCACTTCTACCAAAGTCTTTTTCTAGTACAATACTTGTACTTTTACTCGGGTATTGTTTACTACTTTATACAACACTGGATTAATGTGTGTTAATAGTTCCTGTAATCATCTTTACACAAACCTCTGGTACTTTTACAGAAGATTGTGTCACTTTTTACACTAACATGTTATATCTGAACTGAGGGCTGGGCCACATGGACAACATCTTATAACATCATATGAGGCATTTTATAGCTTTTATATATGAAATTTAAAATTTAAAAAATTTATGTAAAAATATCTCTACAAAATAACTGCATGCATTTAAGAACTAAAGACATTTCTGAACTAAACACCAGTGAAAGTCACCTTTTTCTGTTCTGTTTATGGGTAGTTGACGTGACATGGCTTTTTCACTGTCACAGAAGATAAAACATAATTTATTTCACATTTTCATAATTTAGAATACTGTAAATGGTTAAACATTTTCTTGTTTTATATGAATTTGTTGTCTTAATACCCAAGTTATTGTTAGTTTTTTTAGAACTTTGAGCCAAATCTCAAAATTGTCCTATGGTGTGACGGTAGACAACATTATTTCATAAATATTACATTTTATAAATAAAGAAAATAATGTTTAAAAATCTTAATGAACACTCCTGGCATAATTGTGCAAGTGTCTATTTCACTAAGTGGCCATCACTTTTCATATACATACATTTCTAAAAGTGTAGGAATTTCATAAAGTTTGTCACAGAAAAAAATGTCCTTTGGTGTTATGCAAAACCCTAATTTTAAATAGGACACCATAGGACACATTTACAGTATTGTTGAGTGAAAAAGTGAAAAAAATATGTGAAGTCATTGACAAAATGAGTGACCAGTACTATTTTCTGAAACTTCAGTTTTCATACTCCACAAATATATGTAACTTACAAATATATGTAACTTTTATATGTATCTTAAAAAGTTATGCTTTCCAAAAAAAGTACTTTTTCTTGGTCATTTGTCAACTACCCTTATATTGAAAGTGACATTTAACAAAACTCTCACAGATGAGAAAAACATCAGACTGAAAAATGGGATCAATATGGATAGAAAATATAAAAAGTAAATATCAAAACACTCTAATGTCCTTCAAGTATGTCTTTATGTTGAAGTTCCTCATCTTTTGTTGTTTGTGACAGTGTTGTGGGGAGATTCACTCTGTCATGGCTTTTTTACTCAATTGTTCTTTCTAATAAAAATAAAACATAAATGCTTTTTAAAACTTTAACCCAATACAAAGGAAAAACAAAAGTCTCCTTCAGTCTGCACTACTGCTAAACTTTACCAAGGACTGAGCTCGTGGTCAATAAAACATCAACCATCATTTTGGACCTCGACACATTGGACAGACGAAGTGGGAAAATGTTCAGCTTTATCTTCTTATTATGTTAGAAACAAGCTAGGCAGCGAACTCAGATGTGTGATGAAGATTTTCTTTCTCTAACACTGACCTGTTTGTAGAGGATGGAGTTTAAATGTGACTTTTTATATGAAGACTTTTTGATGGGGTTCTTTGTTCTTTGCTTATCAAGTGTACAAGCAGGTAAAAAGAGAGAGGATGAATGTGTCACAGGTGAGTGTAGTGTCGTGACCGCTGTTATTAAAAAGTCCTGTTTTGTTCTACTTGGAGCCCGACAAAGACACCAAACTGTTAATGAGCGATCACATTCTTGTTCTTGGGTCGTTATTGTTGTTAATCTGTTGTGGTTGAATTATAGACAGTTTTTTTGTCTGGTTCACTGCATCAGAAGATGGTGGATGTGGTAAAAACAGACGGTGAACACAAAGACGGTTGCACGTGACGGTCGGTCAGGTTTATCACCGTTACTGTTGAAGAGACGTCAGGTTTCGTTCTTTGGAAACTTTCTGTGGATTTTGGAGACATTAAGCTGTGGACTGTGTTTGTATTTATAAGCAGCTGTAGTGAATCTATATTTTTGTTGTACAACATTAATAACAGACTGGTTTTGTTCTCTGTTCATCAATATGTACTCATAAAATATTACACATTGGTACACTACATCCTACCATGTCACTTATAGCCCCCTGAAGCCCACCTACACAAATCCTTTAGTGTAACACACAGTAGTGTTGTGTTAGATTTGTACCTACAAGGTGGGTTAGATTTCCTGCTATGTGTATAGTCAGTGTTTTAGATTGAACAAACGAATGTCTGTATGTTGATCCATCTAAAGCTAATACTTGTGTATATACAGTGTGACTCATTTAAAGGTAAGAAGTTTGACTTTGTTTATTTCTGATGCTGTGTGCAGTCGTGCTGATGTGACGTCACTCTGTAAACAGGGAAGGAGCTCAGATTTGAGAAGAAAACCCCACGTTCACTTCTCAGTTGTGGAGTCATGAAAGACATGATCCCATTTACTCTGTGGAGAAAGAAGGGTTCACTAAGTTGTGTTGAAATAGTAACAGTGACATCTGTAGTAAACAGTACAATGTTCTTTATAATATCCTTTATTTACATTGTTTATGATCGATGAGAGATTTTTACACATCTATATTTTATAAAACATACAAATCATCATCAAGAATTGTTTATAAGAAAAACGTTAAAAAATCTAACTTTCTCTTTAGTTTGGATGTGTTTGGACGTATGTGAACACACCACCTGTACTCAGGTCCACACCAAACACCTGAACCAGTTTGTGTGTAAAATCAGAGGTCTGGAGGTGACAGATTTGTACCTGTACGAGCACAGAGAACAACACACACCAACTGTTTTAGTGTCTCTGTGAAATCCAACATATAACTGAGTGTAAAGTACAACTAGTATTGTCATGTTATTAACTGGTAGTGTACAGCTGTATAATTCTTTATGTTCTGTAATAAAATGCACTGTATCTGCAGTGTTGGGTGTAGAAACTTGAACACAGATCAGAGTGTAGTGTTTGTAGGCTGCTCGCTCTCACATGTGTGTGTTATGTACATGACCTAATGGTCTTATAATAAATTGTAGCGGAGAGATTGTGGAGTGCAGAAAGACGTCCCTGCTCCTGTAAATGTGCTGATGTGGTGTCCTGTCCTCTGATTTGTGTGTGTGACACAAACACACTGACATTTCTGTTACAGCTTCAACTTTAGCTGGATTATGGCTGTGTTTGTGTGTTTGAGATCAGTGTTCTGATATTTCATCGTTTCTCTTCCAGGCTGTGTGAGTGTAATCTGTCAGAGGAAAGCTGTAGAGTTCTGTCCTCAGTTCTCAGCTCAAACTCCTCCAGTCTGAGAGAACTGGACCTGAGTGTCAATAAACTGCAGGATTCAGGAGTGAAGCTGCTCTCTGATGGGCTGAAGGATCCACACTGTACACTGGAGATACTGAGGTACACACACACAAAATCACAATCACACTCACACACTCGCACTCGCGCACACACACTCACAATCACACTCACACACACACTCACACTCGTGCACACACACACACACACACACACAATCACACTCACACACAATCTCACACACAATCACACTCACACACAATCTCACACACACACACACACAATCACACACACAATCACACTCACACACAATCACACACACACAGTGTTTAAGCTGCTTTGTAAATGTATTTAGTGAAGGTGACTGATGGATAAACACTGAGAGTGAGATCCACATCCTGGGAGCAGCGACACTAAAAGCAGTTTGACTGAAGCTTCTTCTTATTAAAATTCACCTTAAGGAAGTCAGCATTTGTTGATGATAAATAAATATTTGAGATGATATTAAAATGATTGTGGATGTCACAGGTAACCAGTACAGTTCCTGTACAATAGGAGTGATTTGGTTACTAACTGTAATTAGGGCTGGTGTCAGGACTCTGCCCCGACTTTGGCCATGTGCAGTTGTTTATGTTCTGTGTTCATGTGTCTGCCTCGCCCTTGTCTCTCTCTGCCTGCTTCTGCACACCTGTTCATCATGTTTCAGATTGTCTTGTCTATTTATTTCAGCCACGTTGCCTTGTGCAGTGCAGAATCCTCTGTTGTCTTCTGTTTTTGTCCAGTGTCCAGTTTGTGTCCATGTTTCGTGGTTTTTAAGTTATTAAAGCCTGTTTCATTTAAGCGATCCTGCAGTTGGGTCCATTTTTATTCCCCACGTCACTGACAGCTGGACGATATGGCCGAAAACTGTATCATGATATCAGTGCTTCATATTGGTTGATATCGATATATAATGAACTTTATGACCCATTTAAAATAAGGACCAGGAGAAAAATCTATTAGATTTAAACCTTTTTATTTGAAACTTAACCTTCCTCTGATCAGAATGCCCTCAGTTATTAAGACAGAAATGTCACCAACCAGGAAACCTCCAATAATTATAATGTAAACATGAGTCTAAAGTCACAATGAACACTTAACTATTATCTCTTAACATTTAAGGTGAGAAATGACAGAAAATGTAAGAAATGTTTAATAAAGTGTAATAAAATAGTGCAAAGTGTTAAATATAAACAGAGAAAGCTGAGAATTTAGTGCAGGTTTAGTGTGAGGAAGTTCAGTATAGAGAAATAAACCTGAGGTAGACTGAGATACGTCTGTAATATAAAACACAAACCTGATACACTACAGTAACGTTGTGTGGAATATAAAACCCGCAGAAGGATGAAAAGTAACTCAATTTATTCTTACTCTAATCATACGTGAAGTTGAACTATTCAAGTATATTTTTGTAGACTTATAATTAGGGCTGTAGCTATCGAATATTTTAGTAATCGCATAAAATTAACTTCTATTTTTTAAATGCATAGTATGTAATGCATACAACAATATTTTCTATCACAAATAAACATTTAAATTTTACCCATTGTTTCTCTGTCTGTACTTGTGCTGTGAACAATGACAAAGTTTACTGAGAAGAATTAAGTACATTTAAGTGCCAAACATTCTGGGCTTTAAATTAACGCTTTTCTGAGATGCAAAAACAAAAAAATAAATTATTTTCAAATTACTTTTTTAAAGTATCAAAACTGAGGCATACATTAAAATAAATAGTAATAATAATACAAAAATACTGCCTTCAAGTCATGCAACTTAACTTTCAGAACTAAAACATTCAAAATCTACACCTCAGAAATAACAAACCTTTACTGTCTAATTTGGAATGTTTTGTGATAATTAAGAGGCAAAAATCATGGACAGGAACTTGGACCTAGAGACCATGTGTGGTTTCACACCGAGTACTTTAAGCATATATATATATTAATCAGAATATAAGTCTCTCTCTCTCTCTCTCTCTCTCAATGTGTGTGCTTTAAAAGTCTTTAAAGTGATTGCAACGATAAAAAGGTATCAACATGCTCAGAACTGAGACTTGTCCTGCGCTTTGAAGAAATGTTTCCTGCTGCTTAGAACAGACGCTCTGATAGTGTCCCAAAACTCGGACATTTTCAGTCGTTTTCTCCTGTTTGTTTCTTCTCTTTGCTCATTGACATTGTTATCGCTCCCTTCCATTTTGCAGCCCGCACGCGCACTCAAATCAAAAGACCGCTAACTCCACGTGCCTCCTTCCGCTTTTACATAACCGCGTACACACACACACACACAAAATAATTTCACAATAATTGACGTGAGCTTTAAAATGAATTAAAAGTGGCTTCGAGGCAGAAGAATTTGCCTTGAACAATTTTTGTAATGGAGTCACTCTGTAACACTTTCCCTCGTAACGTTTTATGCTGGGGTGCCAGACAGAGATAAGTACTCTGTCAATTATAGTAAGGATTTGTTAGTCCAGTCAGAAGGAGAGTGAACAAAGGACACATGTACCTTAATGTATGAACATCACATATGTAACCGAGCGTTTAACATCGGGTTCGCTTAAACTGAAATGAAACTAAAAAAAAATAAGAAACGGAGGCTCATCGTTTGATCATCAACTCTTTTTATTGTTATTCCTCGCGGCACACCAACGTGATGCCCCACACCGAAAACTTCCCGAGAACACTGCCCTCCTGTGCGCATGCCCACACGCCATCTACGGCGAGCCCCGAGGGGAAAATGTATTACACACACAAATCACAATGCTCAGTATAACATCAACATGCACTCCAGCTCACAGATTAAGTCTGTTACACATATATCCCAAAACTTGGAAGAGTAAACCAAATACTGAAGAACACAAACGTTTCACCATAATTTCCAGTGTATTCAATAATAACAGTGCACCTATTCAATCACACCACAAAACGATTATTTAGCAATAACATCAGTATAAACAACATCATTATCATCAACAGCAAAATTATTCATGTCACAACCCTTCAGCACAGTTCAAATAGTCTGGAAAGATTGTACAATTAGGAGTAGGGGAAAGTCACAGTCGCCAGTTCATCACTAGTTCAGCCATTGCTTCCGGTGTTAAGCAAAGTCAAAGACAGTTTAGTAGCGCTTGTTTAAGGGTTTCCTGTACTCACACCTACACCAGCTTTTCGAAGTAAAGAGCAGCTCCCAATCCTCCGTTCGTGTTAATCTGCATTACAGGAACAGCGACATACTCCATACCCCATGAATTAATATCCATTCGCCGCCGTTCGCCGCCACAACACACAATAACGATGATTTGGCGCAACCAAACTTGATACTGTTACATGATTGGCTGTTAGCGTGTCACTCCCCAAGTTGCTAGGTTACCAGAGAGTGAGTGCCTTTGTTAATGCAACCAAACTCGCTTCGCAACCTCCGTTTTCTTCCGACGAAGAATAAAAAATCTCGAACGTCTTATCGAGCACATTTTATATCGCATAACATATCGTTATCGTTTTATCACCCAGCCATGTAATGCATAAAGGGTTTTTTGTGTGAAATACATAAGAGCGTTACATTAATCTAATCTACTTGGAATGATTGAATGTAGAAAAAGTTTTTCTGTTTCTTCTTTACATTAAAATGGACAAATTCTTTCAGTGTTCCTCAAATGATAAAATGTGACGAGATATTATTGATGTGAGGAACAAAGCTGAGGTCAGAGTCGACTATTACACCCAGATTTCTAACCTGTATCCCAGCTCATTGTGTTCAGGTAGACACTTTATTTCTCGCTGATGGTAACATCTCATTTCACTATAAATCAAACACTTCATCATTTCTCTTCCAGGCTGTGTGAGTGTAATCTGTCAGAGGAAAGCTGTAGAGTTCTGTCCTCAGTTCTCAGCTCAAACTCCTCCAGTCTGAGAGAACTGGACCTGAGTGACAATAAACTGCAGGATTCAGGAGTGAAGCTGCTCTCTGATGGGCTGAAGGATCCACACTGTATACTGGAGATACTGAGGTACACACACACACATGCACACACATGTACATGTACACACACACACACGCACACGCACACACACACACACACACACACACACACACACACACACACACACACACACACAATGTGCAAAAATAATAAAATTAAACTACAGTAACAAGGACCAAATGTGTACATTATGAGTTCTGCATGAGGAATTAAAGACAAAATCCAGATTTAAGTTAATGTCATCATTTCATGGGTAACAACTTTGTCAACAATGTCTTTCTTAACAAAGACCTGCTGCAGATATTTTAATATTGGAACATACTGAAATGTGCTGGTCTGTTTTTCATCATGACATTATTCAGTATTCCACAACACTAAACTTGTCCTGGTAAAGCTGCTTGTACTTAGGGGCAACATAAAGGACCCCCTCTGCCTATGGCTGAATGCAGTGTAGCTGTAATGATGGGAGTTGTGACTTCATTCATAGATTCATCAACATTGATATTTTGTTCCTTAAATACATGCTGTGAGAGGAACTGACAGACTTTACATAGTAATGCAGTTCACCTAAAAACATCATCAATAGCTGAAGAAGGATTATGTACAAGATGTTCTAGTTTTAATAACATTGCACCTCAATTCTGAACAACCAAATCAGGCAAGTCTTCATCCATTTCACTGCAGTCATCATGTACTAAATTATTACTGACTTCACCACTGTCAGCATCTTCAGGTTCCTGTAATTGTTCAGAGATGGTTACTAGGCCAAGATTAAGATAACTTGGTGAATGTTGGTTGTTTTTATGTGATTTAAAAGTTCCATAAACATTTGACTGGAAATCACAAACTGAAAACATGCAATGGACGTTTCATTCTTCTTTAAATGACTGTTTATGTGAGAAAGTCATTTCTTTATGAGGAAAGTCCACTGTATGCACACAAGAGCAGTCTGTTTCACCCCTGATACAGTAACTACATGGTGAAGTGATGCTTGGTCTTCTCCCAGCCCATGTCCACAGTACAAGATAAAGGTATAATATGTTCCTACTCTGTCCTGCCACACTGAGTCACAGACAGTGACCCCTTTTGTACCTTTAACTCTTCCAAGGATGTGGAAAGATTTCTGAACTTGACATCAGAGCAGAGCATCGAGTGCCAAGCTAACCATGGACCACTAACAATGCTTTGTATGTGGAGCTGCAGCCTTTTTCAAAACTTGGTCCATACTGAACTTTAGACCAGCCAGGTCTCATACATCATAGTGCAGTGAATTAACATTTCTTTTGTCTTTTATTCATAACATTTGTTAGTTCAGTCTGGCTATAGGTTAATGCCTAGCTTTGGCCTGCTACAATAAGAATGCTTGATACACTCATCTATAACTGTTTAATAAAGGCCTGGACTGGTTCTAGCACACTGGGCTGACTGGGCTTTACTGGACCTGCTAGCTGGGGTCACTATAGAGTGGAGAACTGATCAGCTCCTTATAAACACTACAGTAAACTGACTTTTTATTGAACTTTTGTAATGCTCAGCTCCATGTACATTATGATTTGGGTCACTCAGTTCAGTCCTCATAACATTAGTAAGCAGCTCTCAGCTAAACCATGAATGCTATTGTTGAGAAGTGATGATCTTTTCTCCTCCACAACTCTTTCACAGTTGTCATGTCCTCTTGATCCTGATAGCTCAGATAACAAAGGGTTTTTTTCTTCTGCCTCCTTAAACAGATTGTCCATGTAAGACATCAGATAGAGGTTGAACTCCTCCTTGCTGAAAAAAATCACGATTGATAAAGTTTATGACTGAATTTGAGGAATTTATTAGCTTTATGAAGCCATTAACTACATCCCATAATACAGGGGTATTCAATTAAAATTCAAAGAGGTCCAGTTACTAAAATTTCCTCCCAGCAAAGGTCCGAATCTTATATAGTCACTTAAAATAGTGCACCTCATGTTAATAAACTCAATAACACACATTTCTATATAATTTAGTGTTAAATTCCAAGTGTTTTCAGGCTGAACTTGTCTGGCACTTGGATGTAAAACAATCCTGTAGTCGTCTTTACTACGTGTCAAGTAACAGACAACAGACACTGAATTTCTTCTGAATAAAATAAATAAAGTACAAACACAGCTTTGTTCAGCCTGAACTTAGGGCCTAGATTTCAGGTCAAACATTCAGAATCTTCTGAATAAAATAAAAGTGCTTTTAATCTTTAAGAACAAAATGAAACCGAAGACTTTTGAGCTGCCCCTTTTTTAAACATTAACTACATTAACAACACAGGAACTTTAGGCTAAAGGACATTTCAGGTAAAATAGAACAGGGCAGAATTTACTGAATAAAAGAAAATTGCAGAGCTTTGACCAGCTCCCTTTTTCCTCTCTCCTTTCCACCTCTCCTTACTCCCTTTCCATCTTCCGTTCCTACTGAGAGACATGGACATGTAACTGTCCTGCCAGCAGGTTATATCTTGGCTTAAATGGGGTTAGTGCCAGTCTCATGCTCATGTGGAGATGCTCATTGGTGCCCTCACTGCTGACTTCTGCGGGTACATTTCCTCAAACGACCCGTGTTTGGTGTCATATTTGCCTCTTTTCCATTGGAAAGAACCGGGTGCTGGTTCAGAGTTGGTTCCACTGGCGTACCTCTGGTTTGCCTTTCCACCGGTTAGAGAGCATCACAGAGCCGAGTGTGACGTCACTGTATACGTGTCACGTGTCCCAGCGACGTTAGCGCAGCAGCGACAAACACAAACACAACAACAACAATGGTGGATGTTACTTTACTGTTAATGCTCATGGCTTTGTGAACCTACATTAACACTCAAACGCGGTGAATCCGACGTGTACGTGCGGCTCCGTGTAATCTATATAAACGGAGGTTGTGATAGATAAAGTACATAACGTTATTTTATCTTTAACACAGAAAAAAGTTAGCCTTAGCATGTAGCTACCTACTATCATGTGTGCTGATAACTGATCATATTGTGGTAAAGTAAAAATGTATTAAACATTAGTATACTTAAGGTACATTATCAAATGCACTAACAGTAGCCCCACCCACAGCCCCGCCCATAGCCCCTGACACAAGCGGTTCTTAAGTCTAGACCAGCAGCGTTTTGGTGCTACTTAAGAACCACTTTTCCTGGATCAGAGCCGGTGCTTTGGCGGTCGAAACAGAAAGAACTGGTTCTAAATTAGGCTCCGAACCTGCACTCAAACTGCCTCGGTGGAAAAGGGGCAATAGTGACGCTTAACGTTGCCACTTTTTATTAACACCACTATAAGTTACTGATAAGGCTAGTTCAGGCAAAGTGCTACCAGGATGGTGTGATCATTAAAACACAGAAGCTCCAAATAATCCAGTTCCTTAACATTTTATTATCAGGCAATCATGAGACCAGAGTTGTATGGTATCTAAATCAAATAAAACAACATTTTAGAATTTTAAACACATAACAAATCAATCACAAAAATTGCAAATATGAAGCAAACAATAATACTAAGCATTACATAACAAATATATTTAAAAAAATACAGAAATTAATAGAATATAAACTTACAAGTTCAAGCACTCATCAACACTAGGGTGACCAGATTTGGGTGTGTGAAAAAGTGGACACTTCAGCACGTGGGGGTGGGGGGGTGTGTGTTTGTGGAATTCATACAAATGTGTCAGACATGGTGACTATGTATGATAATGAGCTCTATTGGCTGGCCCAACACTAACAGAAAAACACTGCCTCAAAAGGCTATTTTGAACACTTGAAATTTTTAAATGTGCAAAAACAAATTATACATTTGTACACAATGTAAAGTTTAGTCACAACAATGGTAAAAAATAAAACCTAATTGCATAAAATAAGACATTTTTAAAGTTGAAAAGTGGAACAATGGATGATACTTTTCAGTCCTCCTCACGTGGGGCATATTTTTCAGAGGACTGAATCTTTCCCAACAGTCTACGATTACTCATTAAGTAAGAATGGAAGTCTTTGCAGGTCATGTGCTTGTAATTGTACTGAGTGCACAGAATTCCCTTCAGTGAATCAACAGACAAGCGATTCCTCTCCTTGGTCCACTGGGCTTGCATCAGTGAAAAGATACGCTCAAAATTTGCATTGTGAGCAAGTACGGCAAAAAAAACTGTGCCATCTTAAGCAGCTCTGAATGAATCAACACTTTTGGATCTTTCAAAGAATTTGGTCCACCTCTGGTGTGCTTTTAGATCACTGAAGTCAGCTAGGTGCCTGATACAGCCCTCTACGTCATTCCAGTCAGGAATCTCGGATCCATCCACATAAAAGTGGAAAACACCTACATGGGTGCCATCCATCTCTCTAGATAGTCCAAACATGTACTGTACAGGCCCTGTACTTGAGCACTGAAATGCTCACACCTTTGACCATACCCATCCTTCTGATTTTGTGCCAGCATACTTTTGACTTTAAGAAGCATGAAGTTGTTCATCTTGCGTTCATGAAGCATGCTATGGACACTGTACAGTATAGACTCCTCTTTACTTCCACAACTGAATTGTTCTCTCTCTCCATCTCTCTTATTTTCGACTGAAATACACACATGAATGAATGCATTTGCCAGAGATAAATCTCACTCAACTCATCTTCAAAAAACTTCCTGATGTGCATTGGTGGTTTTTCCTGTGGAAAAAAAGAACACTTTCCATGCTCAATGTCAACATCCAGTGTGTCTGCTCCGTGGTGAACACAATTGTTCAGAATATGTGCTGGCAGCCTACACCAATAAGAGCTGTGGTCTGCAGGGACTTCTTTAAATTTCTTCAATCTCATTACGCTGGATTCCTCCAAAATCTGTGTTGCAGTTGTCACCAGTAAATGCAATGCATTTAGAAAATATCCCTTTCTTTTCCAGTGTGTCTTTTATGTACTGTGAAATAGCTTCATTTGGGGTGTTTTTAATTTCAAGTAATTTACTTTGCACACCGCCGTTTTTCCAATCAAAATACTGAATGAGCAGATGGAATATCTTTACTGCTCCATGATTGCTGCCATCAGTACACACGCCACAGTAGGGGATATCTTCAACAGAATGTGGGGCTATCACAGTATTTACAATTGCCTCTGTCTTTGTTCCAGCGCTTGAGAATTTTTGAGCTGTTTTAGAATCTGTGAAAACCTTTTCTAACAAGCCAGATGTGCAGTCCATTGACTTGTAGCTTTCATGGTGCTTAACCGTGTGGAGAGCATCGGTAGCCTCAGCAGCAGTGACAGCTGCACTTTCATTTTTACTTACGAAAAACTCCATCACATTAGCTGATAAGCTCTCGCCCCTCGCTGCCTTTCGATGCTTTGCTGAACATATGTGTGCCTTTAGGTCGTTGGCTTTATTTGCGACCGACACGTAAGTACCTGCTTTGCAGGTCAGGCATTCAGCTTCATGTTGATCTCGACCGACACGAAAACATGGAAATTTTTGTTTTAATTCATCAATGAACTTACACTTGCATTTCGACATGGCTGAAGATGCCGGGTAGCCATGCGCAATTAAATGTGTACAGAGAATACTATCGACCAATGACGGTAGCTCTACACCCTACACTTCCACTCAATACAAAGCGAACTGTAGGGGGAGGGACATGACTAGTATGTGAATGAAAGAGAGAGCAATGCAAATTCGCCGTAAACACATTTGAGACTAGAATAACAAAATCCCGAACGATTTAGAAATTCCGCCTGGACACATTTTTAGGTTTCAAAAAAGGACATGTCCAGGCAAAGGAGGACGTCTGGTCACCCTAATCAACCCTGACCCTCCCCATGAGCTGTTGGATGCCACACTGAACAAAGAGCCACTAATTAACAATTTAACGCAGCTGTGGAGACAAAGCTCCTCCCACCTACTACAAAGAATTCTTAACAGCCACCTTTTCATATGAGACACAAAGGTTTAGAACTGGTTGTAGGCAGAATGAACATGTACTGGTCAGTCCATTCATCTTTAAATGTCCATTCATCTTTAAAAGTCCGGTTTTCACCATCGACCTCTCTCATGTTTGAGCAAGCCATTTTCTCTCCTCTCCTCTCTCTCTCTTACATTCGTTATTCTCTGTTGCTGAAAGGTAAACGATCCATCTCTTCTTCTTCTTGGTTTTTAATAGCGGCTGGAAACCAGCGTAATTAGGTGCATTACTGCCACCTTCTGCTCTGGAGTATGGAACAGAAACAAGCGATTTGATTGGCTTGGCTTTTGATGACGCTCCTGTTGTAATAACTAGATTGACTGCACATGAACGAAAGATTTATCTTTTTACCGCAGTCCGCCATTTGGTGATGCCCGCTATAACAACATACAGTCCTCCACAAAGTTGCTGTTAATCTGTGTAAAGATAAATCTGTTAAACTACAAAACCTTGAGGAAATAAGATTAGACAGTCATGTGGAACTCCTTCTACACTTTTATTCATTTGTTTATGGTGGTGAGATGATCCAGATTTAGAGCATGATCTGGATTAGTGTTAATTTCGTCAGACGAGACGAGACGAAATATGTTTGTCAACAACCTTTTTTTCATGACTAAGACGAGACGATGACAAGACTGCACCACTATCCAAAAGCGCTGACTAAGACTAAATTAACATGGATTATTGTTGATGAAAAAAGACGAGACGAAAATGTTTTGTATAAAATAAAAACTAAGATAAAATCTCTCTTCATTTTTGTCTACAATTGTCTCTGTTTTTTCATCGACTGTTACGCCTTTAAAATATTCAGGACGAATTCACGGCTTTGCGCTGTTGCTCGTTACAGGTCTCATACGCCTGTGGCTGCAACACGACACTGCTGAACAATTGTATTGCTTCCGCTAAAGAAAATAGTGCGGCTAGGCGGCTTTTTGTGTTAAATGATATTTCCTGTATCTGCGCTTTTATTGTACACGACAGGTTATGTCCCGATGACCGGTCTTTACATTACGATTAAAAGCAGTATCAGTAAAGTAAAACATGTGATGTGCATCAAGTCTGAGTGTGTGTTTAAACGTGTTCTCAACTTCTCACTGATACTTTTGTGATTCGGAGTTTTGACAAGTTTTATAGCCTTGATATTGTTTCTTATTCAAAAGGGGTGACAGAAAAACGTGACGTTTTCCGGAGTAAGGTCCTAAAGAACCTGTCCGAGTTCGGTGTAAATCGCTTGAAAACTTGCCGAGTTATAAACCTCAAAAGTTTATAATGGACGTCTATGGGAAAAAAGGCCACTTTGAGCTTCCGTACCAGGAATGCCAGAATTCCGATCGCTTAGAAAAAAAGAAGCAACAAACTTCAGACCAGGGTCTACGACATATCCGAATTTGGTGCATGTGGCTCGAACGCCCTGGGCCGTATTTTTTTAAATAAATTTTTGTCTAAGAATAATAATATTAACTAGATTTGTAAAGTTCATCCCGACAAACTTTGATGTTGGCTTTGACAGTGCAAGTATTCGCAAAGGCCGATGCATTTTTGAGGCGAGTGGACAGAATGATTGTGAAAGCTACTAGAACGCTAGGGTGCCAATACTTTTGGAGGTGAGCAGACATGAGCATGTGACGTGATCCGAATACCCGTGAGGTAGTTCCCCTCATTGTGCTGAGTGTTTTGATATGTCACATGTCCATCTTGTGCAAATTTTTAATTTTGCTTGTTTTTGGGGCGGGGCTACACGTGATGTCACGTGACGTCACATGATTTGACCAGAATACCCGTGGGGCAGTTCCCCTCATTGTGCTGAGTGTTTTGATATGTCACATGTCCATGTTGTGCAAATTTTTTATTTCGCTTGTTTTGGGGGCGGGGCTACACTTGTCGAGTGACGTCACCAGAATACCCTGTGGGGTGCCAATACTTTTGGCAAAAAGTGGCTACTGAGGGTTCGGACATTTCATGTCAATACTGCAGTCATTATGGGATTCTACTTATTATACTGCATAGAACAGTACATGCAATTCTTAATGTTGGATGTAATTGTGTGTGTGAGAGCTTAGAGGACTTTTCGGAAATCCCTATTCAAGTCTATGGGATGTTCGACCGTCGACTACGGGAAAACTGACATTCGTCGGAATGTCAGAAATAAAAATTTGGTCCGGAGTAAGGTCCTAAAGAACCTATCCGAGTTCGGTGTAAATCGCTCGAAAACTTGCCGAGTTATAAACCTCAAGCTACTTTGCACTGTTCATGCTATATTAACTACAAGGGGGGAATCATTTCTTTTGTTGTTTGCATCATTTGTATTCAACATATTTATGTTTAACATACCCACATCCCATAATTTGTCAAGCCACACAAATATATACATACATACAACTTTTTTAAGCTTCCAAGAGCTATATATACCCAACAGGCATTAAGTCCATTACAAGTGAGATCAAAGGATAGTCCAGTAAACAGAAAACAGTCTTATCTGTAGATGACAAGAAGGCGTTGGAGGTTAAGGTCTGTGATCAGAATCCCAAATAGAGTTTCTTCAGCCGAGTAAGCAATACATCTGTCCATACCAATCACACATAGTCATAGTCATAACAAATGAACAAAATAATCCTCTTGGAGCAGGAAGACAATCAAGCTTCTCAAAGCACGGGTAAGATGGCCCTCACCACAGAGCATGAGGTAACTCAAAACAGGATCTCCCTTTTTACTCTTCAACTTCCTGTTGTATCCCCTACAGGACATATCCCTATGTGTCCCCCTAGTGGCCAGGATGAATTATTAACAAAAACTGTGTTAAACCTAAACCTAAACCTAAAACTTGACTAACAAAAAAAGATGTGAATGACTAAATATGACTAAAACTAACCCTAACCCTAACCCAAGGACATTTGGCCCAAGACTAAGACTAAATTAAAAATAAGTGATGAAATTAACACTAATCTGGATTCAGTTACTGTTTGCTCCAACATTCAACATACGTCTTACAACCCTGATCACCAGCTGGTGAATTTTAATCCCCCCCCCCCCTCTCTCTCTCTGTATTAGAGCATGGACTCTGTCCTATATAGATGTAATCTACATGGAACTCTCAACAGCCTGAATTAATGTTGTTAATGAGGCAATCAATGTCCTGGAAAATCTCCTATAAAAACTTTAACATTTGTGCTTCCATCGCTCTCTCTTTATATTCTAAACAGTAAACTCATCCGTCCATCAATCTATCCATTAGTCCATCCATCCATCCATCATCCACAAACCTTAATTTATCAAACAATTGTTTTATTAAAACATTAAACTTATGTTAACATGTCACTGTACTGTAGACAAGAGAACATCTGAAAACATTTTTACAAGTGAAACTCTGTCACAACTGTCACGATGTGATGTCCAGTGTGAACAACCGTGTTGTTATTAATGAGAATTATTACATTAATAATTATGGAACATAACACAAGGCTGTTTTATTGTGATATCTGATTTATTATGACAATAATAAACAATGGATTGAGATCATCAGTAATGTTACAGAATGAATAAGTTCTACAAATGTTTCAGTTGATGATGGTCTCCGTATTGGTGGGTTGTAATAGTTAGTTCTGTGGTGTCCTGTCCTCTGATTTGTGTGTGTGACACAAACACACTGACATTTCTGTTACATCTTCAACTTTAGCTGGATTATAGCTGTTTGTGTGTGTTTGAGATCAGTGTTCTGATATTTCATCATTTCTCTTCCAGTCTGCGTGACTGTAATCTGACAGAGGAAAGCTGTAGAGTTCTGTCATCAGTTCTCAGCTCAAACTCCTCCAGTCTGAGAGAACTGGACCTGAGTTACAATAAACTGCTGCAGGATTCAGGAGTGAAGCTGCTCTCTGATGGACTGAAGGATCCACACTGTACACTGGAGATACTGAGGTAGGTACACACACACACACACACACACACACACACACACACACACACACACAGACACACACTCACACAGAGACAGACACACACAGAGACAGACACATATACACACACACACAGACACACACACACAGACACACACACACAGACACACACACACAGACAGAGAAACACAGACAGAGACAGACACACACACACACACACACACACACACACACACAGTTGTGCCTGTATGAATGAAGACTTCTGTTAAAGCTAAGATAAAGCTATAGCTCCCTCTGCTGTGAAGTCAGCAAAACACACACACACACAGACAGACACAGAGACACACAGAGACAGACACATACACACACACAGAGACAGACACACACACAGACAGAGACAGACACATATACACACACACACACACACACACACACAGACAGAGACAGACACATATATACACACACACACACACACACACACACACACACACACACACACACACACAGCTTTAATAAACACTACAACATCCAGTTCTCCTCTGTGGTAACTGTAACTGTAGTGATCTGATATATTGTCATTGTTGTGTGTGTGAGATGGAGAGTAAATGTACTGTATATAAAGATTTTGTATAGTTCATGTTTTCAATACTAAACCTGAGTGTGTTAAGTGTGAGAAGGTATTCTTTCTTGCAGGATGTGGGACTGCAGTATTACAGATAAAGGTTGTCCTGCTCTGGCTTCAGCTCTGAGGTCAAACTCCTCATCACACCTGAGAGAACTGGATCTGAACTGTAATAATCCAGGAGAATCAGGAGTGAAGCTGCTCTCTGATCTACTGAAGGATCCACGCTGTAAACTGGAGACACTGATGTGAGTTACTGACTTACTGTCTCTTTACTGTATGATATTGTGTAATATTCACTGTGTTCTGTAAAATGTCACATCTAATGTGTGTATTTATGTTTCTGTTGTTCATAAGTAATGTGTTTAAATGTGTCTGTAATTCTGTCCTGTTGTGTTTTTCAGCATTAATTATGATAAACTCACCAGGTCTGGTGTATGACAGGAGTCTCTCCTCAGACCTTTTTCCAGGATAACGCAGTTATGGTGGTGAAGCGTTAGAACACATCCCACATTTCCAGCAGTTTGGGAGCTGAATCATTCATATTCAGATGTAGAAGATCCATAACAATAACTGTGACTGATCACATCCTTTTATCCTCTCAGCTACAACTTCACACTTTAACATCTTTTACAATCCAAAGTCTTGGATTCTTTTTTTCCTCTTTCCACCATATATTTTGCTTTATTTCTTCATTTTGCCCCCTCGAGTTCTTTCTCCTCCCTTTTTTTATTTTTGTCTCTTTGACCAATTCATTCTCTAATTTTTAAAATGTACTTTTACTTGTTATTTTTCTTTCTTTCTTTCTTTCTTTTACATTAGTTAGTTAATTTCAAATTTGCACCAAAAAACACTGCCAAGCAACTAATTTTCCTCCTTGGTAGGTGACGTCAGATCAGGTCACAGGCCACGGAAGCCCCAATGGTCCAAAAATCACAATCGCAACCACAGTCTGTGTTCGCAACACAGACAGGGTGAATTTATGAAAGTTCTGTCACAAAACGATATTGTTACGTATCCTCACGCTTTTTAAGTGGGTATACGGAGATCCTTGGTCTTTCCTAGTGGGTATACGGTGTATACCTGCGTATCACGTAGATTACACCAGTGATGTACAAATGTAACAGTTAGAATAAAGGCCTCTTGTTCTTTCTCCCCAGTCTTTCACACAGAATTTACTGTAAAAACACATAATTATATAAAAACACTCATGATATTTAAAATGTCCTCTACACCAGCTTTAATCTGCTATCAGGTAGTTTTAAAAAAAAAGAAAAAGAAAAAACAAAGTGAAATGGAGGAGAGCTTCACTCTCCTGACTGCTGCCACTGAATAATAAAATGATGTTGTTACAGAATTCAGACAGTAAAGTAAAAAGTTTACAGCACCTGAGATTCCCAGGCAGTCGCACATCCAAGTACTAACCAGGTCCGACTCTGCTTAGCTTCTGAGATCAGACCAGATCAAGCGTTCACAGGTTGGTTTGGCTGCAACAAAACAGTTAATCAGCTAATCAGTTAGACATGTAATTTTCTATTAAATAATAACACTCTAATTGATTTCATAGGAATTTTGTATAAAATAAGTAGTGTGTGTGTTGTCAAGATTGAGATCCAGTGTGTATCACAATGACAAAAAGTCTAAAACAAATAAACATCCCATAATAACCTGTTAAAATGTCCAACAATGTTTACAGTGTTAAAAGTCTTATACAATATTTACTATTCTTCTGCATGAAGTGTTTTCTGTAGTGTTGGTTGTATAATTTTTATAATAAAGAAATCTTTATACACTGATGATACTATTAGGTATTCCTGATAACCAGTACAATAAAGATTAAAGGCTCGGCTCAATCCTCATAGCAGTGTTTAACAATATACCAACACTCTTTTGTTGGAACCTTTCTGTGTGTCTGTCATTTCTGGTCCTATTAAATATACCTGAACTGAATCCTGAACTGATTACTCTGTGAAATCTAGACTGGCTCTTAACTCTGTATATCTGTGTACTTCATGTCATGTTCAACCACAGGGTTGCTGTGGATCTGGAGTCTATCCCAGGAACACTGGACATGTGAAGGAATCCACCATGGATGAGATAATATCAGTCACAATGAAGTATATTATAGTAGATAAATAAACCTTGATTTGTCTCTCTGGCTGTTAGGGATGTAACTGAACATTAATACACCATTTGGATTAAACAGACACAGTGACCAAGAGCATCACTACCAGAGATATTATGTGACGATGGCTGGGGGAGTTTGTGCTCTGTGGTAAAAAGTGTTTAGGCTTCACAGCTGACATTAGTGATGATAGTGGAGACAGAAGCTGACCAGTAGGGCTGAGGGAAAAAATCAATTCACCTAACTATTAAATTGTTTAACACCAGAATCGATTTTTACTTTTACTTTTCCTAAGAGGTGGTTGAGAGAAGTTACCAATTTAATTCCAGCAAAGGGCGCAATGTATTTGTTGTTATCTATAGTATATGACATCATGTCAGTTTCAAGCTGGTGCGAGAAGTAAAACCATGGTGGAGGCAGAAGATTCTCTTTGAAGATTCATGCTGCATCCTCACGGTTTAAATATCAAGTTTGGAAACACTGGATTTTACACACTGCTGGAAAAACTGCACTATACATGACTAAAACTGTATGTAAACACTGTCATATACTGATTCCATATTGTGACAATATGACCAACTTGAGTGGCCAACTTGCTCGTCAGCATCCAGAGTTGAATATCCAGCTAAACACCAAACAATCTGCAGCAACCCAGCTGACAGTGTCACAGAGTGCAATGCACAATTTTACTGCAAAAACATTCGTCCGTATAGCGTTGTGGAAAATGCAGGTTTTCAATCAGGTATAGTATTGAATCAGCAGGTAAGTGTATCTTTCCAGTACTACTAACCAGTTACCCAGTTTAGTCCATCCACTTTTTAAGACCAATAATATTGGACCCACCCACTTTTACCGTCTCTATTTAGTGCATATGTCTTTTTTTATTACTTTTCAGAGCACCGCCAGTCGAATCCATTCTGCTTGAGGAATGCCCTAATAAACTAAGCTCCATTCCACATTTTACCTACAGCTTTGACCACGCTCCTGCTTCCTGAAATCCATGGGCGTCGGAACCATTATATGTGGGCGAGACAGGACACGCCCACTTTGTATTTGCTATTTACTAACCTGGGGCCCGTTGCACAAAATAAGAATTAAGACATCCAGGATAAATGACTAAGCTGACTTCAATGAAGCCAAAACAAGTGCTTCCAGGCTTAATTGGTTGCACAAAGACCAAGCCAGGATGAGCAGAGACAGATTCATCAAGCCAGGTGAAACCAATCCTGGATATGTGCGTGCTCACGGCTCACTCAAACAGACCTGCCACCGATCACAGATTCACTGATTCACCATGGCAACTAGAGTGGTGTACTTTTCCCCGTCAGGGGAAACATCACAATTACAATCCAAATAGTTAATAGGTGAATTTTTAATTGAAATGGACTGCAGATATGAGTGAAGTTGTGTAAAGTAACTCCATCACACTGTATAAAGCCTTGATAAATTATTATTGTCAAGTTATCTTAATCACTTCAGCTCTGCCCAAACTTGAAAATGGCTTGTTCAACACAAAGGATGCAAAGGGACAACTCCTTTTTGGTACTTTTATTTCCGTTCAGATGGTTTTGATGGCACCCCGTGGCTCCGGAGCCACAAGTGGCTCTTTCATCCCTCTGCTGCGACTCCCTGTAGATTTGGAAAATAAATATTTAATTTAAATGTATTTTATTTTAGTTAGTTAGTTTTTTAAAAAAAAATATTTTTTTTGTCGCTCAAAATTTTGTTGCGTCATAACTGCCGACTTGCTAAATCCAACACACAGAAGCAGACGCAATTTTTGTTTGCTGCAGCCAGCATGTTAAAATTTTGCAGGCTGTTAAGTGTCACACAGAGTGACAGTACCTCATGTGGGTCTTTTCTCACACTGTCCTGCCACACATTTCCCACGCAGAAAAACTTTTTGACTATCATATATTTAATAAGCTGCAGCGCCCAAAATGTATCAGTCCGTACCGCTGTCTCTATGGAAACGGACAGGGATCAAGCGCATCTCAGTTCTTAGTCAAGTCTGAAATTTATCAGCCAATCAAAAAAAAAACCAAAAAGAGGCTACACAATAGTCAATCAGAAAATAGCACCATCTGGGTAAGATAACGCAACAACCAATGAAAAAAATCGGGGTTGTGGGGGGTTGGAGATGTCATGCTTGCCTGTCTTAAAAATTTGAGAGCCCTAGTCATGAATACAAAGAGGACTCAATTAGAAATTAAACATTTTATTTGAAAGTAACCTTCAACCCAGCGTCTTTTTTGTTAAGGTTAGTTCAAACTGTTCAAAATATTTTTGTTTGCCTGCAGAAATAAAATGTTGTTTACTCGGTAGCAGTTCATTGATTTAATAAATGCAACACACTACAGTTTTTTCTATACTTTCCATGAAGGTAAAAAAAATTGTATATGTAGTGTTATCTTCATTTTAGATATCAAAAGGGTTTTGTGGCTCCCTGTGGTATTTTTTCTGTGGAAAACAGGTCCAAATGGCTCTTTGAGTGTTTAAGGTTCCCTATGAAGAATTGTAGCAGGTATTTTGATTGAGAGCTTCTTTGATTTCTCTTGAGCAGGCTTCACAGTTGGGACTGGGTAGCTGGGAAAAGATCTGACATGCATATCTCTGACGATGCCCTTCTTTTCAATGTTGAAAATCAATCAAAAACAAAACTCTCAAGACGTTCTTGCACACACACTCTCATTCACTCAATCACACACCACAGACAATCCTCTAGAGACGCGCCCGAACCTACCATGCCAATCCTCAATATATACCCTGGTGCTCCTAGGCGCCTCCTCTTTGATGTCACCAAGGGCAGCACGGACGCCAAAGGGAACTTAGATCTTGATGATTTCCAGCTCTCTTTCCTCACTTAGGGTCATTTCCTTCCCTCCTGGTTGACAGTTGCTGCACCGGCATCCTACACACTTTGGTTCGCAAGCTGAAGGAATTTCCTCTTGTGTTTTCAGGAATTTAAGAAGGTTCACAAAGTGATGTAACATTATTCCTCGGGTTAACCATGAAGATAAGCCAATCTCTCTTGATGCTGTCAGGTAACTTGCTTTCTATGGATTTGATTACTAGAGGGTTGTTGATGGCTCCTGTGTTTCCAAGCTCTGTGAGGTCATCCAGGGCCTTCTCTATGGTTTGGATCATGTCAATAACTTTCCTAGGCTGATTTGCTCTTAAGGCAGGAATTTTCTACAAATCCTCAATTATCTCCAAGGCAATTGTTGACTTGTTTCCATACCTGTTTTCAAGCACTCTAAACAGGTCTTCAGCAGTATTGTAAGTAGACAAACGGATGTCTCTACATCTCTCTCATCTACATTGTCTCATCTCTCCTTGCTTCAAGGTCGTTAGTGAATACCTTCAGGTCCTTCTCTAATTACAGCAGTAACAGGTATTTGTGCAACTCCATCACAGTTTGTCTTGGCTTTTTTGATTGCAGACTGCACGTCTGATTCCCCGTATATAAGCCGTAGGTTGGACTGGATTATATTTCTGACCTCATCCAATCGTGCTTCACATTCTTGGAATGCCTTCTCAAGTTCAGTCTGCTGCTGCTCGTTCAGGTCAGCTTCTTCACCCTTATCGGTTTCAGCTTCAATGTCTGCCAAAAAAAGCAGTCCTATACTCGTCACATTTGTCTCACTGACCTTCCTCGCTTCCGAAATGAGCTTCTTGAACTCCTCTTGTAGTTCACTCCAATTTAATTATTTATTTATGAAAATGAAGATAATTTTTTAAGAAAATAATCCTCTTAATTTATTTATTTAAAGATAAATGGTTATATTTAGAGGCCTATTTAATAATAAAAAAAATTTTTATTTTAAAGACCTATTTGCAAAAATAAGATGTTAGAGCTACACATTACAATTACCAAACCTGAACCATCACACAATGATGAACATTTACAACACACGTATACAAAGTGAAGACCAGTAGAAGACCATGATTCACCTTCTCTGCCAGTGGCCCTTTTTGTTAACACCGCAAGGTTTCCAGGACCACTCAGGCAGAGTGCTGTGCAGCACGAAGACTATGTTGTGCCCACAGATCCCAGCGGATAGCCACGAATAAGGCCAACAGGCTTCTACTGGGCAGCCCTTAGGGTTAGGGTTAGGGTTGGGGGGTAGGATTGGAGTCCCCAGACCGTGGTCCCAATTAAGGGACTCACGTTGTGCACGGGCCTGCCTAGCATGTCACCCTGATCGTCCCACCGTCTCCCCCGTGGGTCTCATACCATAAACAATGGAGTTTTTTAAGTGTTTTTTCGGGCGGGGACAGTCCAAAGAGGATCTGTCCCCTGTTCAAAAAATTCCTCACAATTGAGGTAATATCAATTGACAATTTGGGTATTCTGGGTGGAGGTGGAGGTGAATACCTTCCTTGCCCTCACTTTCCCATCATTGAAATTTGATTGTGATTGTGGTGGATGGAGGGGTAGGTGGATACCTTGCTGCCCTCACATCCCCACAATCAAAATTTTGTGTTTAGGGTGGAGGGGTAGGTGGATACCTTACGGCCCTCACATCCCTAAATGGCCGAATGAGTATTTTTAATGTGCTTTGGGGGGAGGGGTAGGTGGATACCTTGCTGCCCTCCTCCCCAAATGGCCAATTACATGGGCAGGTCAGTTGCAACGTTTCGGCTTTTATCAAGCCTTCATCAGGCGTTGACCTGCCAAAATTTGGAAAAACACTGAAAACCAAATAAATGTGGACCAAGCAGTAGGTTAAATAACCTTAAAACATTCCAATTAATAATTGTAATCATTGTGAGAGGTGTATTAGCCAAATGGCTGTGAGGTGTGTGCTGCACGGCTCCACTAACAAGTGTGAGTCTGTGTGCAGTGGCCTCCTTTTTATAGAGGGAGGCTCCACCTTCAATTTTTTGAAAAGAAAAAATATTCTTTTTGGGAACCTCTATTCCTGCTTGGATTTTTCCACTGTTATATATAATATATCTATATGGAGAGATACAGGTAAATAACCATATTTAATTTTTAATAATTAATCTTGATAGAATTATCATTATTATAGGGTAAATAACCATAATTTAATATTAGTTTTGTTATAGTTATTTAGAACCAATGTTCTTTCTTCCCCCTCTGTCTTTCCAGGTGGTTTCCAGCTCGATTGGCGGACCGATTCGACAATTTGAGGTAAGTATTTACAAGGTTTGTATCATTACTTGTATCATAAACATTTAATCATGTTTTTTCTTACCTCTTCTTATCAGGGGCGGTTCCTAACCCAATCGGCGGACCGAGTGGACAGAGCAAGATGGTATTAAAGGGCAAAATTGCTGTTATTTTAAAGAACAAATGTTCATATTTTTCTCTCTCTCCATCCTCCAGGTTTGGTTTCGGCCCAGGCGGTAGACAGAATGGACAGACCAAGACGGCAGCGGCGGCGCTGGCTGGATTAGGTTAAGAGTTGGGGTTAGAGTTAGGGTTGGGATTAGGGTTAGGGTTAGGGTTAGGGTTAGGGTTGGGGGGTAGGATTGGAGTCCCCAGACCGTGGTCCCAATTAAGGGACTCACGTTGTGCACGGGCCTGCCTAGCATGTCACCCTGATCGTCCCACCGTCTCCCCCGTGGGTCTCATACCATAAACAATGGAGTTTTTTAAGTGTTTTTTCGGGCGGGGACAGTCCAAAGAGGATCTGTCCCCTGTTCAAAAAATTCCTCACAATTGAGTTAATATCAATTGACAATTTGGGTATTCTGGGTGGAGGTGGAGGTGAATACCTTCCTTGCCCTCACTTTCCCATCATTGAAATTTGATTGTGATTGTGGTGGATGGAGGGGTAGGTGGATACCTTGCTGCCCTCACATCCCCACAATCAAAATTTTGTGTTTAGGGTGGAGGGGTAGGTGGATACCTTACGGCCCTCACATCCCTAAATGGCCGAATGAGTATTTTTAATGTGTTTTGGGGGGAGGGGTAGGTGGATACCTTGCTGCCCTCCTCCCCAAATGGCCAATTACATGGGCAGGTCAGTTGCAACGTTTCGGTTTTTATTAAACCTTCATCAGGCGTTGACCTGCCAAAATTTGGAAAAACACTGAAAACCAAATTAAAAGAACCAAGCAGTGGGTTAAATAACCTTAAAATATTCCAATTGATAAATTAATCATTGTGAGAGGTGTATTAGCGCAATGGCTGTGAGGTGTGTGCTGCACAGCTCAACTATCAAGTGTGAGTCTGTTTGCAGTGGCCTCCTTTTTATAGAGGGAGGCTCCACCTTCAAATTTTTTAAAAAGAAAAAATATTCTTTTTAGAAACCTCTATTTCTGCTTGGATTTTTTCTTATATATATATATATATTATATTTATGTGGAGAGATAAAGGTAAATAATCTTATTTTATTATTAATTATTAATCTTAATATAATTATCCTTATTCTTTAGGTTAAATAACCATAATTTATTATTAATTTTGTTATAATTATAATGAAACAATGTTCTTTCTTCCCCCTCTGTCCTTGCAGGTGGTTTCCAGCTCGATTGGCGGACCGATTCGACAGATTGAGGTAAGTATTTACAATGTTTGTGTTATTACTTTGTGTTGTAAACATTCAATCATGCTTTTTCTTACCTCATCTTATCAGGGGCGGTTCCTAACTCAATCGGCGGACCAAGTGGACAGAGCAAGGTGGTGTTAAAGGCAAAATTGCCGTCATTATAAAGAACTAATGTTCATTTTTTTCTCTCTCTCTCCATCCTCCAGGTTTGGTTTTGGCCCAGGCGGTAGACAGAATGGACAGACCAAGACGGCAGTGGCGGCACTGGCTGGATTAGGTTAGGAGTTGGGGTTAGAGTTAGGGTTGGGATTAGGGTTAGGGTTAGGGTTAGGGTTAGGTTTTTGAAAGAGTACAATGACTCCCCCCATCACAGGGTCTTAACCTGCGTGGTTAGATAGGGAGACAAGGGAAAGGCACTGGCCGACGCATGTTATTGCTACAGCTATCGCTCTGTCAGAACTTTGTATGTATGTAGGTCCCAAATGGGCCTTGAGGAACAAGGAGGTGAGCCACTGAGTTGAGTGAGTCAGTCTCCAAGTTTTAGGATTTTCCTAAGAAAGAGGAAGTGTTCATTTATGTAATTAATTAATTAATTAATTAATTAATTAATTATGCATTCATTCATTCACACATTCATTCAATTATTTATTTATTATTTAAAAAGAATTAATTTTATAATTAATGGTTTATTTAAGGTTGTTAAACAAACACTTTAAGAATTTCAGGACACATCATCAGCAGTGCACCTCAGGCTCAACGGGTGTTTCGGCCTTTGATCACTGAACACCCTCCTCTGAGGCGGCCAGCCGTAGGTGGATCAAGCCTCGGCTTGTGTCCCATGTCCAATCAGAAGCTAACTAATGCTAATGCTAATGAACTCCCCGTATGGGTGGAGTCATTGAACTATTTTGCCTATTAATCTATTTTATCTATCTATTTATTTGTCTATAATGGGCTGTAATTTGCTCTTAAAAGAAGAGAGTGGAAGTGAAGGAGAGCAGAATGGGAGAGAACTTCTCTCTCTCTTTAACGTTACCATTTTGCCACTGTTATTGTTAACATTATTATTATTATTATTATTATTATTATTATTAGTGTAAAGCATTATTTCTATCAAAGTGCTACACAAGTGAAATTGGGAAGCTAACATGGTGTGGGTGCAGTGTGGTGCAGTGTGGTGCATGATGTGCTGTCGTGTGGTCGGTGCTAGCCACCAGTAGAAGACTTGGCCCCATTTAAGGTCTGTTGGCCCCAGACCACCGCCCTGCGTGCTGTCCTAGTGGACCCAGGGAGGCCGGCTACAAACCTCACCCAGCCGAGAATGTCACTTGTTAACACCGCAAGGTTTCCCGAGACATTCTGGCAGGGTCGACGAACAGGTCCGCGAACGAGTCCAACGCCGTCCTAGTAGACCCACGGAGGCCGAAAACTCACCTTGGAGGCCGTATACTCACCTAGGGTCTGAGAACTGGATCGACGCACCCGGGAG
>NW_025927132.1:0-2000 GCF_022655615.1 Tachysurus fulvidraco | reverse complement strand
AGTATTATACTGATCCATGTTGTGCTTAATGTTTTTGAAATAAAACGAACCATTTATCTTCATATCAACACAATTGTGGACCTCGTGGTGTAACATAATTGGCGAGCCAGCCCAGGAGATTTCATACATGAAAATAGTGAGAGTGCGGCTGCAATAGTGTGCGAGAGAAAAAAAGGGAAAACGGAGATGGATCTTCGGCAGCTGCACGAGGAACTCGGCGCGGAGTTACCGCACCTGACGTGGGATCAGCTTAAAGAATTGGCTGAATTTGCAAAAGTTCCCGTGGATAAGGTGAGAAAAAAACACGTTATTGTTCATCTAATAAATGAAGAGATTGATGTAGTTAACGAGAAGGAAGATAAGGATGCAGCACGTCAGTTTATTGGCGATGTTTTGGAATTCATTAAACGGATGAAAAATGAGAATGCTCGTGAGGCAGAAAAGAGTTTAAGCGAGGGACGAAGATGAACTGGCAAAGTTAAAAAAACAATATTGTCACGATGTGACACGGTGAGACAAAGGCGATTGAGGATCCAAGTGCAGTTTTAGGTTTTAATAGACAAAACACAAACAAACAGTAGGCAGGCAAAACAGATCGGGACAGTGAACAGGAACAGAGAACGGCACAGACCAGATACAGATACAAACACAAACACAAACAATGACCAACAACCGGGAAGTGAACAGACAGAGTAGATATAGTGGACAGGAGCCAATAACAAAGCAGAGACGATTAGAGACAAAGACAAGACACCTGGGGAAGAGATGGAATGTGATTAGTGTCCATGGTGAGCAATGAGTGGGCGGAGCAAAACAATTAATACCAGGGAGAGACGGCAGACAGAAACAAGGGGAAAACACAGACAGACACATTACAGAGCCCCCCCCTACGAGCGGCTTCCAGACGCTCCCAAGTCCACAAAACCCAGTTCAGGCAGGTGGAGCGAAGGCGCAACCAGGGTGGGAGGGTGGGTCGGGTTCAGCCGGCAGAGCAGGAGGCCAGGGCGCAGCCGTCAGAGCAGGAGGCCAGGGCGGTGCCGGCAGAGCAGGAGGCCAGGGAGGCGTCGGGTGAACAGGAGGCCAGGGCGGCGCCGGCAGAGCAGGAGGCCAGGGAGGCGTCGGGTGAACAGGAGGCCAGGGCGGCGTCGGGTGAACAGGAGGCCAGGGCGGCGCCGGGAGAACAGGAGGCCAGGGCGGAGCCGACAAAGCAGGAGGCCAGGGCGGAGCCGGTAGAACAGGAGGCCAGGGTGGTGCCGGAGGCAGAGCCAGAGACCAGAGCAGGACCGGAGACCAGGGCGGTGCCGGAGGAGGAGCCAGAGACCAGAGCAGGACCGGAGACCAGGGTGGTGCTGGAGGCGGAGCCAGAGACCAGAGCAGGACCAGAGACCAGGGTGGTGCTGGAGGCGGAGCCAGAGACCAGAGCGGGACCGAGGAGCAGGGTGGTGCTGGAGGCGGAGCCAGAGCCCAGAGCAGGACCGGAGACCAGGGTGGTGCTGGAGGTGGAGCCAGAGACCAGAGCAGGACCGGAGACCAGGGTGGTGCTGGAGGCGGAGCCAGAGACCAGAGCAGGACCGGAGACCAGGGTGGTGTTGGAGGCGGAGCCAGAGACCAGAACGGAGTTGGCAGCCAGGGTGGTGCTCTGGGCCTGTGAACAGGGACAGGAGGTAGAAGGGCTGGCAAGTCCAGCGAAGCAAAACACAGGAAAACAGAAACATGCATAGGTTCAGGCCAGGCAGAGAGTTCAGGTAGTTTGGGTGTCATGATGTCGACCGCGTTCTCTGACTCAGTCATTTCGGTCGACCCGGCTGAGTCGGCTGGTTCCGTCAGCTCGGCCGGTTCCGTTGACCCGGTCGGTTCCGTCGACCCGGTCGGTTCCATCGACCCGGTCGGTTCCGTCGACCCGGTCGGTTTGGCAGGTTCCGTCGACCCGGTCGGTTCGGCAGGTTCCGTAGACCCGGTCGGTTCCGTCGACCCGGTCGGCTCCGTCGACCCGGTCGGTT
>NW_025927131.1:0-1593 GCF_022655615.1 Tachysurus fulvidraco | reverse complement strand
CACATACAGTTCTGTTCAAAATTATTCAACCCCCAATGCTGTAAATGGTTTTAGGGAATTTAGTGTACATTTGTAATTGTATTCAGAATAAAATCCTACAAGGACTTCTTAAAGAACCATATGCAACTAAAATGACATCAATTAGTTTTGTAATACAGTAGTAAATGTTTCTTTTGTGAATTCTTCATTGACACAATTATTCAACCCCTTAAAGACTACCACTCTGAAGAACAGAGGTTCATTGAAGTGTTTTCAATCAGGTATTGAAAACACCTGTGGATGACAGGGAGCAGCAATAAAGCCTAATAAGCACCAATTAGGCAGCTTTAAAATGACTGTGATACTCAGCTCCTTCTAGACATTTACTGGTATGGTTACAAACATGGTGAAGTCAAGAGAATGGTCCAGGAAGACAAGAGAAGAGGTGATTACTCTTCACAGGAAGGGCAATGGCTATAAGAAGATTGCAAAGATGTTAAACATACCAAGAGACACAATAGGAAGCATCATTCACAAATTCAAGGCAAAGGGCACTGTTGAAACGCTACCTGGTCGTGGCAGAAAGATGATGCTGACTTCGACTGCTGTGCGCTACCTGAAGTGTAGAGTGGAGAAAAGTCCCCGTGTGACTGCTGAGGAACTGAGAAAAGATTTGTCAGATGTGGGTACTGAAGTTTCTGCTCAGACAATACGGCGCACCCTGCGTAATGACGGCCTCCATGCCAGAACTCCCAGGCGCACCCCCTTGCTGTCTCCAAAGAATAAGAAGAGTCGACTGCAGTATGTTAAAAGTCATGTGGACAAACCACAGAAGTTTTGGGATAGTGTTCTGTGGACTGATGAAACAAAATTAGAACTGTTTGGGCCCATGGATCAACGCTATGTTTGGAGGAGGAAGAACAAGGCCTATGAAGAAAAGAACACCTTGCCTACTGTGAAGCATGGTGGGGGGTCAATCATGCTTTGGGGCTGTTTTGCTTCTGCAGGTACTGGGAAGCTTCAGCTTGTGCAAGGTACCATGAATTCTCTTCAGTACCAGGAGATATTGGATGGCAATGTGATGCAGTCCGTCACAAACCTGAGGCTTGGGAGACGTTAGACCTTTCAACAGGACAATGATCCCAAGCATACCTCCAAGTCCACTAGAGCATGGTTGCAGATTAAAGGCTGGAACATTTTGAAGTGGCCATCGCAGTCATAGGACTTAAAGAAAGCAGTTGCAGTGCGCAAGCCTAAGAATGTGACTGAACTGGAGGCTTTTGCCCATGATGAATGGGTGAAGATACCCGTAGATTGCTGCAAGACACTTGTGTCAAGCTATGCTTCACGTTTAAAAGCTGTTATAACTGTAAAAGGATGTTGTACTAAGTACTAAGTTTGAATGTCACTTGGGGGTTGAATAAAACTGATAATGATGTGAGCTCAGAAAAGACATTTGTGGTTATTTCATTATAAATGTTATGTTATATTTGTCTGACCTACACGTGCCTCTTTGATTTAATTGTAAGCAGGATGACTGAGTGATCAAAATCAATGTCAAACTGACCAAAACAATCAATTTCAGTTGGGGTTGAATAATTTTGAACACAACTG
>NW_025927130.1:0-3154 GCF_022655615.1 Tachysurus fulvidraco | reverse complement strand
AGAGAACTGAACCTGAGTTACAATAAACTGCAGGATTCAGGAGTGAAGCTGCTCTCTGATGGACTGAAGGATCCACACTGTACACTGGAGATACTGAGGTACACACACACACACACACACACACACACACACACACACACACACACACACACACACACATGCACCACACACATACACACACACACACGTTTCCTATTGTGATTACCCTATCTATTTAACTGTGCCGTGTTACCTTGTGCAGCACGGAATCTACTGTTGTCTTGTCCTGTCTTTAGTCCGTGTGATGTTTAGTGTTTCCTTTGTTATAAATCCTGTTTATTTTGCTATCATGCGCTTAGGTCCGTTTTTATCCCACGTTCATGACAGAAGATTCCGCCGCACCAGGACCCAGCAGGATAGTGGTAACCTTGGAGCGACCCTCAGACAGGCGTAGCCCCGGGAGGTACCCGGGCCGCAATGTGCGTTCGAAGTGTCGATGATCAATGTGTACTGCAATTCACACTAGTTCTCGCAGATGGCTGCGTTCTTCATCAATGCACGAGCCGAGTGATCCACAGCTAAGAGTTGGTGGTGCAATGAATTGTGGGAAATAGAGTCCTGATGATAAAGTACAGCAAATCCTCTGAAGGCCAGCAGAGGGAGCCCTCGTGGCTCTCATAACAGATTCAGAGAGTTCTGAGTGAGCTTAAATAGACCTGGGGTCTCATTTATAAAGCGTGCGTACGCACAAACGGGGCTGGAAACGTGCGTACGCCAGTTTTAGCGCAAAGGTTGTGATCTATAAAAAATTAACTTGACGGGAAAATGTGCGCAAACTTTAAGCAAACTTTGAGACGTGCGTACGCACATTCTGGAGGCGACACAGATGGTGAGGTCGTGAACTGAAGTTAGATTGTAGAAAATTCATGTGAGAACGATTATAAGAATTAATGACATTAAATTTTCACTCCATTTCACACGTTATATCCACATTATCATGAAGATTAAATCCAACAGTGTTATTTTTGACTATTGTTTTAGGCTAAATCCAAACGTAATTCAAAATGTATTAAAAATAAAATAATAATAATCAGCACTACTCCGTCTAAGGTGTATCCTGCCTTGATGCCCAATGACGCCTGAGGATAGGCACAGGATCCCCGTGACCCGAGTAGTTCGGATAAGCGGTAGAAGATGAATGAATGAATGAATAAATAATGAGTGCTGCCTCAAGTCACATTGAGTCACATTGTCCACAACGGGAGCACAGGAGGAGATGGCGCGACTACATGTGATACAGAATAGCATGAAATACCCTTTTATAAGAGAACTGCAGAACACAGTGTAAAAACTAAATATTTTCCTTAATGTACATATATCATAAAATGTCAAAGTCTGCAAATACAGTCATGAAGCACAATCGCTACTCATCATCGGTCCTAACTATTGGTTTTCATTACAAAACCGTCATGAAGAAGCATGTGTTCACTATAACATTTTCGTCTTAAATTTTCGCCCACAAATTAATTCTGTGATTTTGTCAAGGTGTTAACGATCAGTCTAATTGCTAGAAACATATAAATCCTCCGGTGACCCGGGTATGTAATGCTTCATGATGGTTCTGCTGGCACTGTTGGAGGATTACGCCAATGGGAGAATAAGGAGAGAACGAGTTTTCAGGGACCATGATGATTTCCTGGCCCATGATGATGACTGGCTAATAAGCCGATTTAGATTCCCTAGAGCTGTGATATATGTGATATTAGATATATGTGTTGAATTGGGTCCAGTATTAGAGAGGGCAACACGCCGGAACAATGCCATCCCAGTCCAAATACAAGTCCTCACCACTCTGGGGTTCTTGGCAACCGGCTGTTTCCAGCGGGAATTGGCAGACAGGTAAATTATTTATATAAAAAAACTATAAGTAATCCTCAACTTTGTGTCTACCTTTTCGTATATGAAATAATTCTATTGGAATCTATCATCTCACCCTATCTGGTATATCACAGCCGTCCCTGAGTGCCATAATATCTGTCATTTTGAATGGTATACTTCATATGGGTAGTCGGTACATCAGGTTCCCCTACACTGTGTGAGACACATCAGGTTCCCCTACACTGTGTGAGATACATCAGGTTCCCCTACACTGTGTGAGACACATCAGGTTCCCCTACACTGTGTGAGATACATCAGGTTCCCCTACACTGTGTGAGATACATCAGGTTCCCCTACACTGTGCGAGAACAGCCCGAAATTAAAATGCAATATGCAGCAATGTCTGGTTTCCCAAATGTAATCTGCGCAATTGACTGCGCTCATGTTGCTATAAGGGCACCATCTGAAAATGAATTTGCTTATGTTAACAGAAAGCATGTGCATTCTATTAATGTGCAAATCATATATGACTCCAACACGACCCTCACAAACATTGTGGCACGCTGGCCTGGTTCAACACATGATTCCTTTATCTTGACACATAACAGTGTAGGGAACAGACTAAATGCAGGCGCAGTACGTGATGGCTGGCTTCTTGGTGAGTTTAACAATATTAAAAAGTAGAAAATGTAACAATTTTGTTTTTAATATATTTATAACAATGTTACTTTTAATATAATATATATATATATATATATATATATATATATATATATATATATATATATATATATATATATATATAAAATATAATTATAACCTGCAGGTGACAGTGACTACCCCTGATACGCTGTTCCTCACCCCATTATTAAACACACAGAGGAAACTCATTATAACGAGGTCCACTCTTGCGCCCGCGCAGTGATTTGCATTGACTATTTATGGTTAAAAATGGGCGTGTACAGGGCGGGACTTGAGGCTGGTTCACGTACGCACATCGGCGGGTGAACTGTGATTTATAAAGGGAACATTGCTTGCAGGTTTGCGTACGCACGGTTTTATAAATCAGATTTTTTTTTGCCGTACGCCATTTTTGGCTTTTGGGCATAAGTAAACTTTTAGTACGGATCCTACGCACAGTTTTATGAATGAGACCCCTGGTGATTACAAACAGGAAACAGGTGTGCTGAGTTGGTGGTGCAATGAATTGTGGGAAATAGAGTCCTGATGACAAAGTGCAGGCCAGCAGAGGGAGCTCTCATGGCTCTCATAACACTAATATCCTTCAAGTATCCTT
>NW_025927128.1:0-2577 GCF_022655615.1 Tachysurus fulvidraco | reverse complement strand
AAAATAATGATGTAAAGGGAATTGGATTTCTTACTGTGACATAAGTATTAAATGTGAATTAGAATAGTTAGGATTTAAATAAACAAGGACTATGAATGCTACAGAACTGGGGACTAAATTGGTATTACAGGCCGGAGAAGAAAAAAGAGATTTGTTTTATTGTATTAATGTCTGAATTATTGTTGTCGGATTTGTGATGTGAATTTGTTTGCACATGGATTTAAATCCACCTGCCCCTGACTCTTCATTACAAGTAATAAGTTCATTTAAGAGTTTGTTTGCTGTAAATGGCATATTGTCACTTCTAACTATTGTCCAATTTCCAAGTGAAATAAATCAATTTAAATATAAAAGTAGAATTCACATTCTTAACTATTATTCTGTCCGTGTGGTTATTTCTGTTGTCTCTCTGCAAACTCTGGCTCAAGAGCAGATGTAGACTTCTGGAGTCTCATTTATAAAACTGTGTGTAGGATCCCTACTAAAAGTTTACGTAGGGTCAAAAGCCAAAAATGGCTTACGCCAAAAAAAAACCTTCTGATTTATAAAACCGTGCGTACGCACACCTGTAAGCAACCCATTTTTAACCATAAATAGTCAATGCAAATCACTGCGCGGGCACAAGAGTGGACCTCATTATAATGAGTTTCCTCTGCGCTCTGTGTGTTTAAAAATAGGGTGAGGAGCCAGTGTCTCAGGAGTAGCCACTGTCGCCTGCAGATTATAATTATATTAAAAGCAGCATTGTTATAATTATATTAAAAACAAAATTGTTACATTTTCTACTCTTTAATATTGTTAAACTCAACAAGAAGCCAGCCATCACGTACTGCGCCTGCATTTAGTCTGTTCCCTACACTGTTATGTGTCAAGATAAAGGAATAGTGTGTTGAACCAGGCCAACGTGCCACAATGTTTGTGAGGGTCATGTTGGAGTCACATATGATTTGCACATTAATAGAATGCACATATTTTCTATTAACATAAGCAAATTCATTTTCAGATGGTGCCCTTATAGCAACATGAGCGAGTCAATTGCGCCGATTACATTTGGGAAACCAGACATTGCTGCAAATTGCATTTTAATTTCGGCCTGTTCTCGCACAGTGTAGGGGAACCTGATGTACCGACTACCCATATTAAGTATACCATTCAAAACGACAGATATTATGGCACTCAGGGACGGCTGTGATATACCACACCTATAGGGTGAGATGATAGATTCCAATAGAATTATTTCATATACAAAAAGGTCTTAGACACAAAGTTGTGGATTACTTAGTTATTTTTATATAAATAATTTACCTGTCTGTCAATTCCCGCTGGAAACAGCCGGTTGCCAAGAACCCCAGAGTGGTGAGGACTTGTATTTGGACTGGGATGGCATGGTTCTGGTGTGTTGCCCTCTCTAATACTGGACCCAATTCAACACATATATCTAAGAGCACAGCTCTAGGGAATCTAACTCGGCTTATTAGCCAGTCATCATCATGGGCCAGGAAATCATCATGGTCCCTGAAAACTCATTCTCTCCTTATTCTGCCATTGGCGTAATCCTCCAACAGTGCCAGCAGTGCCATTATGAAGCATTACATACCCGGGTCACCGGAGGATTTATACATTTCTAGCAATTAGACTGATCGTTAACACCTTGACAAAATCACAGAATTCATTTGTGGGTGAAGATTTAAGATGGAAATGTTATAGTGAACACATACTTCTTCATGACGGTTTTGTAATGAACACCGTAATAGTTAGGACTGATGATGAGTAGCGATTGTGCTTCATGACTGTATTGGTAGACTTTGACATTTTATGATAGATGTACATTAAGGAAAATATTCTGTAGTTCTCTAATAAAAGGGTATTTCGTGCTATTCTGTATCACATGTAGTCGCGCCATCTCCTCCTGCGCTCCCGTTGTGGACAATGTGACTGTAAGGCAGTGCTGAGTATTCATTCATTCATTCATTCTTCTTCTACCGCTTATCTGAACTACTCGGGTCACGGGGAGCCTGTGCCTATCCTCAGGCGTCATTGGGCATCAAGGCAGGATACACCCTGGATGGAGTAGCCCTGATTATTATTATTTTATTTTTAATACATTTTGAATTACGTTTGGACTTTACTAGATGTATTTAGCCTAAAACAATCGGCACAAATAACACTGTTGGATGTAATCTTCATGATAATGTGGATATAACGTATGACATGGAGTGAAAATTAAATGTCATTAATTCTTATAATCATTCTTCTCACATGAATTTTATACAAACTTCAGTTCACGACCTCACCATCTGTGTCACCAATTCCCTTTGTCTCCAGAATGTGCGTCTCAAAGTTTGCTTAAAGGTGCGCACATTTTTCCCTCAAGTTGGTTCTTTATAGATCACAACCTTTGCGTAAAAACTGGCGTATGCACGTTTCCAGCCCTGTTTTGTGCGTACGCACGCTTTATAAATGAGACCCCTGATGTGACCTGAACATTAGGAGGTGTATTCCTCATAATCTGTCTCCTTCATATAAACATGATCTGAAAATCATCTTTATGTTTCTATTTGATTCCTGGATTAAAAT
>NW_025927127.1:0-1733 GCF_022655615.1 Tachysurus fulvidraco | reverse complement strand
AGTCAAGTCAGAGTCAAGAAGCTTTTTATTGTCATTTCAACCATATATAGCTGTTGCAGTACACAGTGAAATGAGACAACGTTTCTCCAGGATCAAGGTGCTACATAAAACAAAGACAGGGCTAAGGACATGTAAGTAGTCTTAGCCACATAAAGTGCAACTGTGCAACCTGGTGCAAACAGTGCAGGACAAGACAAGCAAGACAGTGCAGGACAAAAGACAGTGCAGGACAAAAAACAGTGCAGACATTAAGTTACAAGACAATACAAAAAGTACAAAAAATGCAATACACAAAAGACAATACACAGTAACAGAAACAGCGCCGACCGACCAGTGTAAATACTGAATGTTCAAACAGTATTTTGTGCAGTAAAAGAATGAACAGCAGCAGGTTCTTAGCAGCAGGTCCTTGGATTATATATGGAGTTGTGCAAAAAACAGCAGATGACTGAGATATTGTCCAATATGTGCAAAAACAGCAGAAAAGTGTGCAAAACAGTGTGTGTGTTTTGTGAGGGTCTGTGCAGTCCATACAGATGATGTGTGTGTATGTTGTGCTCAGTATAGTACAGTTCGGTTATTGAGAAGTCTGATGGCTTGTGGGAAGAAACTGTTACGCAGTCTGGTCGTGAGGGCCCGAATGCTTCGGTACCTTTTCCAGACGGCAGGAGGGTGAAGAGTGTGTGTGAGGGGTGTGTGGGGTCATCCACAATGCTGTTGCCTTTGCGGACGCAGCGTGTGGTGTAAGTGTCCATGATAGAGGGAAGAGAGACCCCAATGATCTTCTCCGCTGTCCTCACTATCCGCTGCAGGGTTTTGCGATCCGAGATCGTACAGTTCCCAAACCAGACAGTGATGCAGCTGCTCAGGATGCTCTCAATGGTCCCTCTGTAGAACATGGTCAGGGTTGGGGGAGGGAGATGTGCCTTTCTCAGCCTTCGGAGGAAGTAGAGACGCTGCTGGGCTTTCTTGGTGATGGCGCTGGTGTTGAGTGACCAGGTGAGGTTCTCCGCTAGATGAACACCCAGAAATTTGGTGCTCTTGACGATCTCTACAGATGATCCGTCGATGTTCAGCGGAGAGTGGTCGCTCTGTGCTCTCCTGAAGTCCACAACCATCTCTTTAGTTTTGTCCACATTCAGAGAAAGGTTGTTGGCTCTACACCAGGCAGTTAGTTGTTGCACCTCCTCCCTGTATGCTGACTCGTCGTTCTTGTTGATGAGACCCACCACGGTCGTGTCATCGGCGAACTTAATAATATGATTCGATCTGTGCATTGCTGCACAGTCGTGAGTCAGCAGAGTGAACAGCAGTGGACTGAGCACGCAGCCTTGAGGAGCTCCAGTGTTCAGTGTGGTGGTGCTGGAGATGCTGTCCCGATCCGGACTGACTGAGGTCTCCCAGTCAGGAAGTCCAGGATCCAGTTGCAGAGGGAGGTGTTTAGTCCCAGCAGCTCAGCTTCCCAATCAGGTGCTGAGGATGATTGTATTGAATGCTGAACTAAAGTCTATGAACAGCATTCGTACATAAGTGTCCTTATTGTCCAGATGGGTGAGGGCAAGTGGAGGGCTGTGGGAATGGCATCGTCTGTGGAGCGGTTTGGACGATACGCGAAACTGGAGGGGGTCAGTGAGGGTGGGTAGCTGGGTCTGATGTGCCTATGACGAGCTCTCGAAGCACTCATAACTATGGGTGTGAGTGCAACGGGACGATAGTCATTGAGGCAAGACACT
>NW_025927126.1:0-590 GCF_022655615.1 Tachysurus fulvidraco | reverse complement strand
AAACCTTAAACATTGACATTATATGCCAAACCTGAGTGAACTGCAGTGGCAAAACACTCCTAACAAGCTCGCCACCAAGGATAAACATAAACTGTAAAAATCATATTCATTAAAGAGCGTATTTTTCAATGGTCGGTTTGAACACAACCTCAACACGAAACAGCTTGTCTCTGGATGGGACATTTGTCCTCAATCATGACCCTAAAAATGGCTGGGCTTGAGCCAAACTGTTTTAAATGGGAGCAACATTACAACGATAAAGGAGTCCAAAAAGAAAAAAAGAAAAAGAAAGGTGGTGGGGTGGGCTTACTTACATGCTGATCATTTGCTTTTATTAATGTTATCAAAGCCAGGACTTTTTAGTTCCTTGTTCAGAAACCACAACAGCTCTCTCACTCTCTGTCTCTCTATTTCTCTGAAGTGTGAAGTATTTAAGAGAACAGGAAGTGCTTTAAGGGCCTCAGTAGACGCTTTTCACATGGGTTTCACATTTCACCGTTTTCTAGATTTAACTCAACATACATAGATTTGGTCAATAATTTTGTCCATCACAAATTGTGATTTTACTGGCATTAGCTAATTTGTAGTTT
>NW_025927125.1:0-1694 GCF_022655615.1 Tachysurus fulvidraco | reverse complement strand
CTTTTGAGGTCACAGAAAATTTCAGTATGCTGAAAGAAGCATACATTACAACTGTGCTGGACTTCACAAACCCAGAACAGGAATAAACACTTTACTTGAAACTGAAGGTACATTTTAAGGGTTTGATGATACACTGGTTTGACACCTTCAGGACAAAACCTGTGGAAAATATATTTCAGTGTTTTTGTACATTGTTTTATTCACCTTTAAACAACACTATTAACCATTTTATACCACACTGCTGTTCAACGAGGTTCATATTTCTGAGTGAAGAAGTCTACAGGACAACAGAGAAGTGTAACATCAGATCCAGCAGCAGGTTTAAGATAAGTTTACGCTGCATCTATGACTTTGAGCTCGATTTTGCTGCTACAGTAAAAAAATCACACATCGTGACAGAATACTTTTATTGTGACTTGAGATCAGCGGTCTTATATTTTATAATGTGACAATCAACCAGAGGACGATTTTGTGCAATTGTGAACAAAGACAGTCTTAATAAAGGTCTGTCATTGTGAGACATGTTCTGCTGACATGTCAGTGTGTGTGTGCTGCTATGATGCTCATTTAAAACTCCACTACAGGAGGAGGGTTTCAGATTATACCACATGTGACATGGTACTGAAATAGCAGAACTCCAGTTCAGACGCTTTCTCAGTGATGTGACTGCTTTATTTTCCATTTATCAGCATCAAGACAGAGAAAAGAGAGAGACTGATGAAGGAATCACATATCTATAGCTGTTATTATTCCTGTTATAACTGATAACTCAGACGTTTCACAGCATTTACATGTTAAACTAAATGGGAAAAGTAACGTCTCATTATTTATTTAATAAACACTAAGAATGTTTGTAGTAAGTAAATAATCTATTTCCAGGTGGGAACAGTAACCTAATCATTAATCATCGTCCTCTAACTGAACACCTCCAAGTGTTTTATTCTGTAATGGTGTTATTTAGGGGAGTCTATAATGATAGAAACACAGGAACTGAAACCATGTAGTGACACTTTTCCTGTGTTTAATAATGTTTTAGTGTCACTGTTACTTCACTAAGCTCTTTTCTCCTGGTGTCTGGTTCTGCTTCTTAATTCATGCCTCATTTCTGTAACAGAAACACAAACAGCTGAATGAGTGACACATTTCTACATAATCTGGGTGTGTAATAAAATTGAATGTGTATTTACTGAAAGGTTTATGGAATGTTTTGCATGTAGAAATGTACAATAACTATAATAAAGAGGTCAACAACAGAATCTTGTATTTTTATTTATTTTTTTAACTTTTTTTTTATCTTTCCAGTTTTATGTGTCTAATTAATTCAGGTATAATCAGATAAATACTGTAACTTAAAGAGCAAGAATATTCTTAACAGGAACCTACAATCCACTAGGATTAAATCCTGACAGAGTGACTGAGGAAAGATGTGAGTGTAAAATGTTAGTGTGGGTCTTAATGTGTTAAAATGTTCACTTTGGAAATGTGAGTCTGTTGAATCCACTTCAACTCAGAGACACAGCAGCTCTGACTCTGCTGATTCCAGCTGAACATTTCTACTGGAATCCCAAACAGACCTGCAGCAGTGATGTACAGGGGATCTGGACTAACTGCACTAACACACAGTAACACTGCACTAACACACACCAACACACATTAACACTGTATTAACACACATTAACACTGCACTAACACAC
>NW_025927124.1:0-5240 GCF_022655615.1 Tachysurus fulvidraco | reverse complement strand
TCGGGAACAGGTAAGTACGGACAAAAATAGAATAAAATAACACCACACATACTCTCCAAACCCAACCCTACCCTTACTCGAGCCCCCACCCTAACCCTAACCCGAGCCTACATCCCCCTCTTACTAGGACTCAATGCGACCCTTCATTCGAACCCCCACCCAAACCCTAACCATACCGCTTCAACGTAAAAAGGACGGTAGTACGTAAACACAACCCCAACCCTAACTGATTATCTACTAAAATAAACTGGACAGGTAAGTTCGGTGACAGGTAAGTACAGACAAAAATTAAAAAATTATAATAACACCACGTACACCCTTCAATGCGGCCCCTAACCCAACCCTTCCTGGAGCCCCCACCCTAACCCCTAAACCCACTGTCTCAATGGAAAAGGACAGGAGTATGACCCCAACCCAAACCCTTAAAACTAATTCTAGCTCAACCCTAACACATAACTGTTGATTCCCCACTAACTCACAAGGGACAGGTAAGTACGGGATCAGGTAAGTGCGGACAAAAATATAATGCCACCACACATACATTACACATACATTACACTACACAATACCGCACCGCTAATTTTAGGCGCCAAAACCATTATTAACACCTTTACCCTAGCCTGGTGCCTTGACCCAAACACCCCCCCCCCTCCCCCCAAAACCTAACGCCAGCCCCAGCCCCAACTGTAGCCCAAAAAACCTAACCTTGACCCCAGCCCCCAACCCTAACCTCAACCCTAACTACACCCCGGCCCTCATCCTGTCCTAACCCTAAGTATGTGATAACAACAACTATAATATGAAAATGATAGGTACAAGGTAAGTAAAAGGTAATTTAAGGTAATTTTCGGTAAACGGGACAGGTAAGTTCTGGAACAGGTAAGTACGGACATAAAAATACATAAAAATACATCCCTAACCCTAACCACAGCCCAAACCCAACCTAATCCGGGCCCCCAGATCTGGCCCTGACCCCAGCCTTAACCCTAAAACCCAACCACGCCCCGGTCCCCATCCCAATCTTAACTGCTAAAGATTAACAAAAGTAGAATAATAAATATGTTAAAATGGAAAACAAAGCAAATTATGAATGATTTTCATGTTAACAATACAAATAAATTCATTTGGTAAAAGAAAAAATTAATCCAAGTTTAATAGAAAATTTGTTCTGTTTTCATCATATAAAAGATGAAAAATACAACGAATTTTAACTTCATTAAGACAAAAAGCATTGAAAATAAACAAATAATCAATAAATAATAATATTTTCATCATAAAACTTATAAATATTCATGAATTCCCAAAAAACGGGAGTTAGCCACGCCCACTTCACAGAAGAGGATCTTGGATCTCTCTTATTTCCCACTTTAAATGCAAATATCTCGGGAACCGTTCGAGCTATCGACATGCTGTTTTTTTCCTCACGATCACCATGATCTTTTGTGTCCAAAAATACCAAATTTGAACTTACTAAAAAATCTACCCTCACCTGAAAAACGGGACATTTACACCACCTGCCTAACTCAGACAGCAGGAATCCAAGTCGGGGCGGCTTCGCTAGTAGAAGCCTGATTATTCCTGAAGGTATTCTGGAAGCGTTGGCTTTGGAATAAGGTAAGGAATCAATCCGCTGGCGTATGCCCTACCCTTGGGGAACCAACCCAGTAGAAGCTTGATTGCTTCCTGAAGAATTCCAACTCCTTGTGGGGAGGAATTTGTAAGGAAGTCATCCGCTGGGATGCTACCCGACCAGGGCCATCCGGGACGGTGTATTGCACATCGAACTCCGGACCCCTGGTTTAGCTAGACAGGGACAGACCATGCATCTTGGATACCTTGCGGTGTTAACGAAGGGATGCTTGGTCAGGGCCCAACCAGGCACCCTGGATATCTCACAATATCCGTGACGGGGTGCCCGGGTGATAGAATTAGGAATCTGTTAGTTGGTAGACCTAGTCGCAGACTCTGCTCGGGTGTCTCGGGAAACCTTGCGGTGTTAACAAGAGACATTCTGGGCAGGGTGAGGTAAGTAGCCGGCCTCCCTGGGTCCACTAGGACAGCACGCAGGGCGGTGGTCTGGGGCCAACAGACCTTAAATGGGGCCGAGTCTTCTTTTGGTGGCTAGCACCGACCATACAACAGTCCATTGTGCACCACACTGCACCCACACCTTGTTGGCTTCCCGTTTTCTCTTTTTGCATTGTTAATGGCTCAGAAAATTTTGCTTAAAGTAGCGACGTTGGCTAAAATGGGAGAGTGTATCCTCCTTTTTAGGGGCTCTCTCCTATTTTAGATCCCTACTTAGCTTACCAATTTTAAGTCTCATTCCCGTTCTCTCTGTTTACTTCGTAAATATTTCAGTAAAATTTGGCTTAGGTAGCGTTGCTAACTTGGCTAAAATGGGAGAGTGTATCCTCCTTTTAGGGGCTCTCTCTTATTTTAGCTCCCTATTTAGCTTACCAATTTTAAGTCTCATTCCCGTTCTCTTTTTACTTTGTAAATATCTCAGTAAAATTTGGCTTAGGTAGCGTTGCTAACAAAGCTATACCCAGAATTAACGTTAGCTAAAATAGGTGAGTGTATCCTCCCTTTCAGAGGCTCTCTCTTATTTTAGTCCGTTTTTACAATTTAAAACATAGTAGTCAGTGAAACGTTTTCTCTTTTTGCACTGTTAATGGCTCAGTAAAAATAGCGCTGCTAATTTCCCAATTTTAACAGTCTAGAACGTTTCCTCTTTTTGCATTGTTAATGACTCAGTAAAAAAATTGTTATTATTGTATCCAGAATTGACGATGGCTAAAATAGGGGAGTGTATCCTCCTTTAGGGGCTCTCTCTTATTTTAGGTCCCTATTTTTACTTTAAGCTTTTCGCGTCTCATTCCCGTTTTCTCTTTTCGCATTGTAAATGTCTTAAGTAGCGTTGCTAACAAAATTATACCCGGAATTGACGCTATCTAAAATAGGTGAGTGTATCCTCCCTTTCAGAGGCTCTCTCTTATTTTAGATCCCTATTTTTACTCTTAGCTCCTCATTCTTACAGTTCGGAACGTAGTAGTCAGCGGAAAGAACGCTCAAAACAATAACCAACTTTGGCAGTAGCTAAAATGAGACGGAAAATCCTGGAGATTGACCCACACATCCCTGTGGCTCATCTCCATTTCTTATCCAAACAAAACCCAGCAAGGACTTCAGTAAAACTCAGTTCTGACAGAGCGATAGCAGTGCAATAACATGCGCCGGCCAGTGCCTCACCCTTGGCCCCCGCTACATCCACGCAGGTTAAGACCCTGTGATGGGGGGGTCATTGTACGTTTCCAAAAACCTAACCCTAACCCCTAACCCTAACCCTAACCCTAGGTTATTTACCTATATCTCTCCACATAATATAATATATATATATATATATACAAGAAAAAAATCCAAGCAGAAATAGAGGTTCCTAAAAAGAATATTTTTTCTTTTTAAAAAATTGAAGGTGGAGCCTCCCTCTATAAAAAGGAGGCCACTGCACACAGACTCACACTTGTTAGTGGAGCTGTGCAGCACACACCTCACAGCCATTGGGCTAATACACCTCTCACAATTATTACAATTATTAATTGGAATGTTTTAAGGTTATTTAACCTACTGCTTGGTCCACATTTATTTGGTTTTCAGTGTTTTTCCAAATTTTGGCAGGTCAACGCCTGATGAAGGCTTGATAAAAGCCGAAACGTTGCAGCAACTGACCTGCCCATGTAATTGGCCATTTGGGGAGGAGGGCAGCAAGGTATCCACCTACCCCTCCCCCCAAAACTCATTAAAAACGCTTATTCGGCCATTTAGGGATGTGAGGGCCGCAAGGTATCCACCTACCCCTCCACCCTAAACACGAAATTTTGATTGTGGGGATGTGAGGGCAGTAAGGTATCCACCTACCCCTCCATCCACCACAATCACAATCAAATTTCAATGATGGGAAAGTGAGGGCAAGGAAGGTATTCACCTCCACCTCCACCCAGTCTACCCAAATTGCTATTACCTCGATTGTGAGGAATTTTTTGAACAGGGGACAGATCTTATTTGGACTGTCCCCGCCCGAAAAAACACTTTTAACTCCATGGTTTATGGTGTGAGACTCTGGGGGAGACGGTGGGACGATCGGGGTGGCATGCTAGGCAGGCCCGTGCACAACGTGAGTCCCTTAATTGGGACCACGGTCTGGGGACTCCAATCCTACCCCCCAACCCTAACCCTACCCCCAACCCTAACCCTAACCCTAACCCTAACCCTAACCCTAACCCTAATCCCAACCCTAACTCTAACCCCAACCCTTAACCTAATCCAGCCAGTGCCGCCACTGCCATCTTGGTCTGTCCATTCTGTCTGCCGCCTGGGCCAAAACCAAACCTGGAGGATGGAGAGAGAGAGAAAAAATGAACATTAGTTCTTTATAATGACGGCAATTTTGCCTTTAACATCACCTTGCTCTGTCCACTTGGTCCGCCGATTGAGTTAGGAACCGCCCCTGATAAGATGAGGTAAGAAAAAGCATGATTGAATGTTTACAACACAAAGTAATAACACAACATTGTAAATACTTACCTCAATCTGTCGAATCGGTCCGCCAATCGAGCTGGAAACCACCTGCAAGGACAGAGGGGGAAGAAAGAACATTGTTCCATTATAATTATAACAAATTAATAATAAATTATGGTTATTTAACCTAAAGAATAATGATAATTATATTAAGATTAATAATAAAATAAGGTTATTTACCTATATCTCTCCACATAATATAATATATATATATATATATACAAGAAAAAAAATCCAAGCAGAAATAGAGGTTCCTAAAAAGAATATTTTTTCTTTTTAAAAAATTGAAGGTGGAGCCTCCCTCTATAAAAAGGAGGCCACTGCACACAGACTCACACTTGTTAGTGGAGCTGTGCAGCACACACCTCACAGCCATTGGGCTAATACACCTCTCACAATTATTACAATTATTAATTGGAATGTTTTAAGGTTATTTAACCTACTGCTTGGTCCACATTTATTTGGTTTTCAGTGTTTTTCCAAATTTTGGCAGGTCAACGCCTGATGAAGGCTTGATAAAAGCCGAAACGTTGCAGCAACTGACCTGCCCATGTAATTGGCCATTTGGGGAGGAGGGCAGCAAGGTATCCACCTACCCCTCCCCCCAACTTGTAGTATGTTCTTTAGGGTCAAATAAATATTTAGCAACTTGTTTTGGAGTG
>NW_025927123.1:0-827 GCF_022655615.1 Tachysurus fulvidraco | reverse complement strand
GGCATATCAGGGGAGTATCCTGAGCATGTTAAAATGAAAAAACGTTGTGGGGTCCGGCATTTTGGACCCCACAACGTAGTTGGGCCCCACACCGTTGGTGTGCTCCCGGTGACCGGACCCAACAAAGTAAGAAATGTGAGAACACTGCATTCATACTCCATCCACAGTATACACACTGTGTATAAAATTTTTTTTTATAAAAAATCCAGTATTTCTAGTGTCAAGCAGTTCCTCTTCCTGCTCATCACACTGTGTGCTCTAAAAGCAGTGTGAAGAGAAGAAGGCTGACAAAAGAACACATTCTTATAGCTGTTATAACTGAGACAGACTTCATTGCATGCCTTGCAGTGCAGACACATAGTATACTATTCTTAGGCCTCATTGTTCCACTCATGAAACTTAGTCTTCTTTTAAATAATTTATACTTCAATATAGAGAATTGGGTAAAAATTAAAAATTATGAACAGAGAACAAACTTGATATGAATCTTGGTGTGATCAGTGGTGCAGTGCTAGAAGATAAGAGGAAGTGTGGTGCAGTGAGAGTTTAGATGCTGCTGTTCTAATTTTGGCTTTGTAGACTCAGGGTTGTAATCAACAACCAAATGTAATATTCCTTCACACAATGTTAATAGATGAATGAATGCAGTTATGATTTTTTACAGAAAAGTTCCACTGACTAAGATAAACGTTTTTTATGGATAGATAGATAGATCAATCACAGTGTGTATTACAGCTCACCAGGTTACACATAACAATAAAGAGACGAGAGATAAACACGCATCCTGTCATTGTGAACATATCTTAATAATAATTATATAAAAATCT
>NW_025927121.1:0-8111 GCF_022655615.1 Tachysurus fulvidraco | reverse complement strand
AATAAAGGACTTCAACCATTTCAATTTTAGTACACCATTCATCACAGAAAGATTTATGACAAACACATATGGCCGAAAGTCCGGGCTTGATCCCTGACAATATCCGGATATTCGGCATTTGTGATCTTTCTTATCTTATTGCATCAATAACCATATGATAAGATACCAGACTGAATAAAAATGACAAATCTTCAGCCGTGTTTCTGCTTTAACGCTAGAAGCATAACTTTATTTTTTTTTATTAAATACATGTAAATTAGGGGGGGAACGGTGGCTTAATGGTTAGCACGTTTGCCTCACACCTCCAGGGTTCGGGATTCGATTCCCGCCTCCGCCTTGTGTGTGTGGAGTTTGCATGTTCTCCCTGTGCCTTGGGGGTTTCCTCCGGGTACTCCGGTTTCCTCCCCCGGTCCAAAGACATGCATGGTAGGTTGATTGGCATCTCTGGAAAATTGTCCGTAGTGTGTGTGTGTGAGTGAATGAGAGTGTGTGTGTGTGTGTGTGCCCTGTGATGGGTTGGCACTCCGTCCAAGGTGTATCCTGCCTTGATGCCCAATGACACCTGAGATAGGCACAGGCTCCCCGTGACCCGAGAAGTTCGGATAAGCGGTAGAAAATGAATGAATGAATGAACATGTAAATTACTGCACTGAATAAATGCTGCAACCAAAGACTTAAGTAAGCATTTTTACAGTTACATTTATAGTAAATTCATATTATTGATATTGCTACAGTTTGTCCTAAAAATGTCATCTTAGTTTAGTTTATGGATTCGGATAAAGTTTCGGATTTCTTTTTTTTGTTGTTTCATATATTTATTGGTTTGCACACACAAAAAAAAACGTGAAGACATTTGGATAACAATAACCGACATAACTGTATATAAAAAAAACCCTGAAGAATGTATGTTGGAGTCAGGCCTAGCTAGCCTCGAAAAATTGCATAAATGGTTGCCACTTGTTGCAAAATTTGGCGAGATTACCTTTATTAGTATATCTTATTTTTTCCAGTTTTAGAAAAGACATGACCTCAGTGATCCAAAGTGTGCTGGATGGGGCATTTGTTGCTTTCCAATTAAGGAGGAGATGGTGTCTCACTATCAAGGAAGTGAAAGCCAGAACCTATAACTGCACCGATGAAAAGAGGTGGTATTCTTGAGGAGTACCGAAAATGGCTACATGCGGAGAAATATTAATGGTTCTGAGGAGCACTTTAGACATGGTGTAAAAATAAGTTTGCCAGATATTTCCAAGAGTTGGACAAAAGAAAAACATTTGGGCAAGAGTACAGGGCGAACCAGAGCATCTGTCACAGACATCAACTGTAGTAGGGAAAATTTGAGATAATCTGGTTTTAGAATAGTGACATCTGAACACTACTTTAAATTGTATCAAGGTCAAGCGGGCACAGATTGAGGCTTTGTGAATGCCGTTTAAAACAGAGTCCCACCCGTCAACATCAAAGTCCAAACCCAACTCTTTCTCCCAAGCCTCCTTCATCCTAGATAGCTAAATGGGCATCGTAGGACTGAATAGTACCATAGACTTTTGAAATTAAAGATCTTTGTGAAGGATTCAACAGTAAAAGTGTGTCCCATGTCTGCTCGGGAGGAATTTTTCATGTGGAAAATTAGGAAATAAAGTTTTTATGCAGTTCCTAATTTGGAAATACCTAAAAAGATGTGAAGGTGGGAGGTCAAACTCACTAGTTAGATTTGTGAAAGAATGAAAATCCCCATCTTTATAAAAATCCTTAAAACATTTCAGACCCTGATCATGCCATAAAGTGAAAATAGATTTAGCAAATGAAGGTTTGAATGCATAACTCCTCAACAGTGGACTTGATATGGCAGGAGTAAGAAATTTAAAATGCTTCCTAAATTGAAACCATATCTTTAATGTGGAAATGACCACTGGGTTGCTAGTAAAGCCAGAGGGGTTGACTGAAGCCATGCCAGTCAGTATTGCCAGTAAAGAGGATGATGGACATGATTGTATTTCCAACTGACACCAAGGTATGTTAACCAATTTTAGCCAAAATATAGTTTTGGTTATATTCGTACCCCAATAATAAACTTGGTAGAGAGAGGCCACCATCGAATTTGCAATTCTGAAGTAATTTCAGCCTAACTGTAGGTGTCTTACCATTCCACAGAAAATGAGATACAACTGAATCACTCACTCACTCACTCATCTTCTACCGCTTATCCGAACTTCTCGGGTCACGGGGAGCCTGTGCCTATCTCATCGGGCATCGAGGCAGGATACACCCTGGACGGAGTGCCAACCCATCACAGGGCCAACTGAATCAATGTTTTGGAATAAACCTTTAGATAAAAATATTGGTAGGCACTGGAACAGAAACAAGAACTTTGGGAGGACACTCATTTTAACCGCGTTAATTCTACCGATCAGGGAAAGGGGGAGGGAACCCCATCTTTGGAAATCAGCCTTAATCTCAGTTAATAGGCGAGAAAAATTTACATCATAAAGAGTTTTGTAGGAACTGACCACATGAACCCCCAGATACTTAAATCCCGAAGGACTCAGTTTGAAGCAGATATCAGATTGAGAGAGCTGCACTGCTAGGGCATTGACCGGGTAACATTCGCTCTTTGAGACACTGATCTTGTATCCCGAAAATGAACCGAATCTGAGAAAAAAAAGAAAGGATAGCAGGGCACGCCCCTACAGGATTTGTGATATACAGTAGCAGATCATCAGCATATAAGAAAGTTTGAATTCGACATAGGCACGCGTAATGCCACTAAAATGGGGAAAGACCTCAAATAATGGACAGATGGTCTACTGCAAGAGCAAAGAGGAGGGGAGACAGAGGACAACCTTGTCTACAGCCACGGCTTAAGGAAAAATAACTAGATTGAACATTATTAGTTGTGATACTGACGCAAGGTGACGTATACAGAAGGCGTACCCATGATATAAAAACATTACCAAAACCAAATCTCTTCAAAACTGCAAGCAAGTAACTCCACTCAACTCTGTCAAACGCCTTTTCTGCGTCAACAGAGATTACAACTTCTGGAATGGCAGCGGTTCCTTTCGAGTAAATAACATTGAATAAAGTACGAACATTGTAAAAAGGGTGGCGTCCTTTTATGAAGCCTGTCTGCTCCTGAGATATAATTGTCAGAAGCACCTTCTCTAGGCGACATGCCAAGGCTTTCGCGAGAACTTTTGTATCAACATTCATCAAATAGGTCTGTAAGAAGTACAAAGGTCAGGATCCTTGCCCTTTTTCAAAAGAACGCTAATAGAGGCCTGTCTCTAAGTGAAAGGAAGAGAGCCATTTGACAGAGATTCAGCATGTAACAGCATGTAACAGCAGAATGAGTTGATTATGGAATGCCTTGAAAAATTCAACGGGAAACCCATCTAGCCCAGGAGACTTATTATTTTGCATATTTTATAGTGCCAGTGTAAGTTCTTGTCATCCAACTGAACAATTGCATCTGTGCTCATATCCGGAAAATCTAGGTCTTGCAAAAATGCCTCCATATCAGTCAAGTCTGAAGGAAATTCAGAACTATACAAAGATTTATAAAAGGATGAAAATACTGAATTTATAAGGTCAGGTTCCTCCACCACATCCCGACTCATCTCGAACACGAGGTATTAACGTGAGCCTGCTTGTGGACGCAATCGGTGAGCTAGTAATCTTCCAGATTTGTCTCCATATCGTAGTATTTGGCCCGAGAATGTAGAAGTAACCGCTCTGCTTCATTAGTTGTGTTCAAGTCTATCTCTGTTTTTATACCACATGCCGCCTTAACAAATCAGGAGACGTGGACGAGGCAAGCTGTTGATCCACAGATTCCAGATCGGCTCATAATTTTTGAATGGTTGACGTTCTTAATTTCTTCAAATGAGCAGAATATGAAATAATCTGACCCTGTAAGTAGGCCTGTAAAGATTCCCACAGGAGTGTCTTAGAAATGGTCTGAAATAATAATAGGATGATAACAAGTATCTGTCACTTTGGGCATCAGTCTGGCATCAATAAAAAAATAATCGATACGGGAAAATGTCTGGTGTACATGTGAATAAAAGTTGGATTGCGATCCCTCCAGGGGTCAATGTAGCCATTGTCGGACAACAAAACTACTTAGAGTTCTAGCCATTTGTGACCGATTCATGCTGACTGTTGAACGGTCTAGCTGGGAATTCACAACACAATTCATGTCCCTGCCGAATACCAAAAATACATCATTTAAAGATGGTAGTTTCTTAAACAGATTATTCCAAAAGCTAGGATTATCAAAATTTGGTGCATATACATTGACAAGTAGCACTGGAACCCGGTATATAGTCCCTAAAATGATCAAATACCTGGCGTCCTTGTCTGAAATTACTTTGGTCTGTGTGAATGGAACTGATTTACTAATCTGAATGGCAACCCCTCTGGCTTTAGAATTAAAGCTGGAATGGAATACTTCTGCAACCCAGGGCCATGTCTGGTCATTATTTCACATGTGGGTCTCTTGCAGAAAAACGATATCAGGCTTCAAATGCTTTAAATGAGAAAACACCTTTGAGTGTTTGACAGCACTCCCCAAAACCTTGATATTCAAACTAACTAATCTCACATTTAAAGCTTTAATACTTGTCATGTTTAATTTATATCATAACTGAAACTGCAACCACAATTTGACCTCCACAAGAGGGAAAGACAAAAATAAGAGATAAACCCAGATCCCCCTTCCCCCACACCTACTATTACCCCATGCTTAAACGATAAGGTACCGATGTAGACTCCACTAGGAGTCATTAACAAAACAACTAAACTCAGTGTATTAGACCTAACAGTCATCTTCATACATCTCCAAAGTCAAACTCAGCAGGAGCCCCTGCACAACAATAATAAAATGTGTAACTTAAATTACAGGGTGTATATTCAACCAGAACAGTGCAACTTGTGTGAACCGAGAACGATTTGTAAATCAAATAATAAAATATTTGTGCCACTGTTACTTACGTCTCAAAGTCAAATTTACTTTGATGTTACATATTTATGTTATATAGGCATTCAAAGTCATTTGGTAGGCAGGTGGCACTCAAAATCGGTTATAACTATTTAAGGGTTTTAATAAAGACAGCAGCCTCCCCAGGGGATATGAAATCCGTTGTAACCCCTCCACTCGTTGTGATCCGGAGGAGGGCAGGATATATCAGACCATACCATATGCCTGGGATGTCCCTGAGTTGCCTCCTAACATCATTAAAGGCAGCGTGTGCTTTCGCCGTCCGGGCTGTGTGATCCGGAAAGATGGAGATTGTAGAGTCCCCAATCTTGATCCGCTGTTGGGTCCTGGCACGTTGAAGGATGTCAACACAGTCTGTGTAATAATGTAAACGTGCTATTATTGGACGTGGCCGCTCTTCGGGTTTGGGCTTGGGGTGCTTTATCCACATTAAGAGCTTCCTTAAGCAAAGCGGAGGTAGATACCGGTAACCATGCCACATTGCTCAGATAACCCGATTATACGGATGTTATTGCGTCGAGATCTACCTTCTAGATCTTCACATTTATTCTCAAGAGCCAGAACTTTATTAGAAGGGCTCTCCACTTTACTCTTGAGGTACGCCATGTCGTCTGTGCAAGTTGACAGCGATTCCTCCATTGCAATCACAGTCCCCCTTAGCTCACCCACATCAGATCTTGTAGCGGCTAGATTAGCCGTCAGCTCCCTTTTCACACTTTGCAATTCTGACTTTATTTGGGATAAGTTTTCAGTTATAGCCATCTGTAACTCAGACTTGAAAATGCCTACCATCTCTTCTTGGAGAGCAACAAGAAGTTCGGCTTTAAAGTTCGCAGAGGCTACACTCAAAGCTATGATGGTGCTAGCGACGGTAACGCCATGAGGCGGCGGTCTGACAGGATCACGCTGGGCCCGGGGATGTAGCCCCTGCGTTAGGCCGCGCTCTCAATGCTGTCTGGCTGTCCGCATTTCTGGGTTTTGGAGGCATAACGGCATTTAATACAATCAAAAAGGTTCTATGATTTCAAAATCTGTACACACCACGTCAGTCGAAAACACCCTGAACTCTCAAGTTTCGGATTTCATGGAGTTTAAACATCGGATCTCAGGCAACATCTGGATAACGATGCTGCTGTGTTTAACAAGCTGTGCACAAATGTGTAGCACAAATACACACTTTATTGTTTATATTTTTTAAGCCTGATCTCGCTGCTAAGCTGCATGAAAAGGTCTGGCCTGCAAATACTTTAGAGAAATTCTGTTTCCGAGCTGTGAATTCATACCCTGTGATATGAACAGTCGATTTCAATTCCTGGAGATGTATGCAAATCCAGGCCACAAAGCTGTTTTAATTCAGGGCCAGTGACCAGGCTATGTTGTTCATTTGAATTTTGGAGTAAGCTATGGAAATCTCTATATTCGTTCTCCACTGGGATGATGGGGCTTTCATAGGAAATGTTGTGTGCGTTCTTGCTGCAGAGGATCTTTTCCGTGATCAGAGAAACGTCATTATGAGGGCTGATAAACAATTGAGGTTTTGATGCACGATCCAGAATGTTATTAAGGCTCTGATATCCATTAACCACGATAATCTCGCTGCTGGAGGGTGTGACGTTTTCAGACCCTGAGCTTCTGGTACACGGGGTACACGGGGTACACGGGGTACACGGGCCATACTCCAAATCTGTCTGGATCACTGGGTCCAAGTTCTTCTCCAGAGAAGGAAAAATGCTCCCATGCTGATTCAAGTCATAGATACAGTGTCCATTGGTGGGGTTATGAATCTTGTCAGAGAGTGAAAACATATAGGGCTTGTTACTGAAGTCAGAGCTGTTCCCATACGGCATTAGAACATTACTGTCATTGCTGAGCGATGTCAGGTTTTTATAATATTGTGTTGTTGTTGGTATTCCACTGATTGTTGACTGAGATTCTTTCCCATGAGTTTTATTTTCAGGGCTGTTTGCTTCTATACTCTGAATTACCGCTTGGCTGTAACTCACTCCTGACGAATCTCCGTCTCTACCGAAGCTGTTGAGGCTGTTATTTTCACCTCGGACATCTACCGGAGAAGACGCAGGCCTGTTTGATGTCAGGAAAACAGCAGGAGTTTAGAAGAAAAAGCTCTTGACATTAATAGGACTTTGTGTTTCTTTGAATACTTCTCTAATGTGTGTAAATGAAAAGAATTACCAGATCTTATCTCCGGAGTGGAGCAGCTTTGAAGCGTCGGGATTGTCAGGTGAGAAGTCGTTTTGAAATGACAGCAAGTTTGGGACCTGATGAACGTCAAACGTATGAGAGACAGAATGAAATCATAGCTTTTGGAAATAATATAGACATAATGCTCGCTCTCTCTCTCTCTCACTCTCTCTCTCTCACTCTCTTTGTTTCTTTTCTTTTCTGTCTTTTAAATTGGCCATTATGCCATTTTAGATAGCCGAGAGCTTTCGTACAGCTGTGTCATGAAACTATGACAGCAATTTGTCATTGAAATTTGGAAACAGAAAGTTCAAATGAAAATGACAGCATCTGAGCGATTATGTGTCCTGCTTACGTGTTCCTGACATTCCTGACAATCAGTAGCATGCTGTGATTTAGAGAAAAGACATGAAGATAACTTTTCTTTGTTGGTTTTTCATGCCACAGACCCATAATTAAGCTGATGGTAAAACGTCTTGCCTTTCGGATGCGGCGTGTACGCTATTCAATCCTCTCATTTAAATCATGTTAAAAAAATGGGTACAACAGTTAATAGGAACAAAAACGCTGCGTACCTGTTTTACAAAACTAGTAGCTATTTTTGGAGTAGGAATCTTGAACCACCAAACAATCAAGATTCTGCAATCAAAAGATTTACACAATGTAATTTAAACTGTAAATATGCTGTTTATATCCCCGCTTTAATACTAACATCCAACTAACTGTAAAAACTGTAAATAAAATATCTAAAGGAAATAAAATGGAAGCCTTCTTACTTGTTGCATAAAAAGTAGGTGATAAAAATGCTGATGATCAGAGTTATACATATGAGGGGAATTATTATCTTGACATAGTCCTTTAGATATGAGGCTGAGGACACAGTAGGATGTAATACAGTCAGTTGTTT
>NW_025927120.1:0-522 GCF_022655615.1 Tachysurus fulvidraco | reverse complement strand
TGAATATTTTTCTACGGCCCTGGTCGTCTGGTGCAGCGTTTTTGTGTACTTGTTTACTGTATAACTTTGAATTAAAAGACTGCAGGCTCAGTTTAAAAGGCCTAAAACAAGCAGAGACTCTCTGTCTACAAGTCTGCTGTGTAAAAAGGCCTGTAACTTGTCACCCTGAGCTGTGAGAGGGACAAAAGGATTACGCAAGAATTCTTCTGCGCATCCAGTTCATGCAGACACTGCCAAAGAACACACGGCATGTCGCATATCGTTGGAATCGTCTGCTTATTGGCTAAACAGCTGTATAGGTCCCGGCCCATTTCATTGCTATTGGAAGGAGTAATTGTCAGTCAAATGCAGGTTCCCAAAAATGAGGTCATGACATCATTGGATTCCCAGCCGTCTATCTCTGCAATACAAGCACCGATTGGCTCAAATGAGGGCTTATTTGATTCGTTAGGACCTGGGCTATAAATATGACGTAAATGTAGAATTTTTGAATACCCCAATGAGAAGTTAGAGTGGAGCCAA
>NW_025927119.1:0-5000 GCF_022655615.1 Tachysurus fulvidraco | reverse complement strand
ACACCTTCGTTGTCACATTTTTCAACTGTGGCAGCAGAAGAGATTTTACAACTCATCCAGTCCTGCAATCCTACCACCTGCCCACTGGATCCACTCCCTACCACTATGCTCCAGACCATCTCACAAGACCTCTTGCCCTTCATTTCCACTATCGTCAATAGATCCATAGCATCTGGTCAGGTACCAACTACTTTCAAGAGAGCAAGGGTTATTCCCATCCTAAAGAAACCTGCTCTGGATCCATCAGACTTCAGTAACTACAGACCGGTATCACTTCTCTCATTTCTTTCAAAAATTCTTGAACGCATTGTCTATAATCAACTGTCTGTCTATCTCTCACAGAACAACCTCCAAGATCCCAAACAGTCTGGCTTTAAAGCAGCTCACTCTACAGAGACAGCCCTTTTGGATGTCTCTGAGAAGCTACATACTGCTAGATCAGCCAAACTATCATCCGTCCTTATCCTCCTTGACCTTTCAGCAGCGTTTGATACGGTCAACCACAAGACTCTCTTATTCTCCCTCAAGAGTCTTGGGATTTGCGGATCAGCTTGGGAATGGTTTGCCTCCTACCTGGAAGGATGCTCATATCAAGTAACATGGAGGGGAGTGACATCTGCTCCACGCAGACTCTCCACTGGCGTCCCACAGGGCTCAGTACTTGGTCCTCTTCTTTTCTCTTTGTATACTCACTCTCTTGGTGAAGTTATTTCATCACATGGGTTCTCTTACCACTGCTATGCTGATGATACACAACTTATCTTCTCTTTCCCACCCTCAGATGCCACAGCTTCTGACCGGATCTCAGCATGTCTGGCAGAAATTTCATCATGGATGACTGCTCATCAGTTAAAGCTCAATCCTAGCAAAACTGAACTGCTGTTCATCCCAGGTGATTCATCCCCAGGTCACGATCTTGCTATATCCTTGCACAATGATCTGATCCCCCCTTCAGCCACAGCTCGCAACCTTGGGGTAACCATGGACAATCAACTGTCCTTTTCCTCTCATGTTGCAAATGTGACTCGCTCATGTCAGTTTCTTCTCTACAACATTAGAAGGATTCGGCCATTTTTGTCCACACAGACTGCCCAGGTACTTGTTCAGTCTCTTGTCATTTCTAGACTGGATTACTGCAATGCACTGCTGGCAGGTCTACCTATGAACGCAATCCGTCCTCTGCAAATGATCCAAAATGCAGCTGCCCGGCTTGTTTTCAACCTGCCAAAGTTCTCGCATACCACCCCGCTGCTGCGATCCCTCCACTGGCTTCCGGTAGCAGCACGCATCCGGTTCAAAACACTGATGCTGGCCTACAAAGCCAAAAATGGACCAGCCCCCTCTTACCTCAAAGCCCTCATCATTCCTCGCACTGCACCCCGTAACCTCCGATCTACCAGCACTGCTCGACTGGTTCCACCATCTCTCAGGGTAAGAGGCAAGTATACTACAAGACTCTTCTCTGTACTGGCACCAAGGTGGTGGAATGAACTTCCCATAGAGGTCCGGACAGCCGAGTCACTGGCTATTTTCAAGCGGCGGTTGAAGACCTACTTATTCAGGAAGCACTTCAACTAGCACTTCTTTCCTTATCCTTTGCATTTAAAAAAAAAAAAAAAAAAAAAAAAACCTTTGACACTTTTTCATTGTAACTTTGAACAAATGTTTTAAACTCATGGTATCTTAAGTATGTAACCTAGTGAACCAGCATTAATGTATTCAGTGTTAGAGATTTAAGCACTTATGTACGTCGCTCTGGATAAGGGCGTCTGCCAAATGCTGTAAATGTAAATGTAAATGGATGCTCTGCCACTGGAGAACCCCATAGAATAGAGTGATGATGGAAATTGAACATCTAGAGTAAATAATAGCACATTAAAGACTTGTAGTGTGTTCTTTAGGGTCAAATAAATATTTAGACACTTGTTTTGGAGTGGTGTGTGCCTCTTTTCAAAAGTTATTGAACTGGATGCTCTGCCACTGGAGAACCCCATAGAATAGAGTGATGATGGAAATTGAACATCTACAGTAAATAATAGCACGTTAAAGACTTGTAGTGTGTTCTTTAGGGTCAAATAAATATTTAGCAACTTGTTTTTTAGTGGTGTGTGCCTCTTTTCAAAAATTATTGAACTGGATGCTCTGCCACTGGAGAACCCCATAGAATAGAGTGATGATGGGAATTGAACATCTACAGTAAATAATAGCACATAACATCTAGAGTAAATAATAGCACATTAAAGACTTGTAGTATGTTCCTTAGGGTCAAATAAATATTTAGCAAGTTGTTTTGGAGTGGTGTGTGCCTCCTTTCAAAAGTTATTGAACTGGATGCTGTGCCACTGGAGAACCCCATTGAATAGAGTGATGATGGAAATTGAACATCTAGAGTAAATAATAACACATTAAAGACTTGTAGTATGTTCTTTAGGGTCAAATAAATATTTAGCAACTTGTTTTGGAGTGGTGTGTGCCTCTTTTCAAAAGTTATTGAACTGGATGCTCTCCCACTGGAGAACCCCATAGAATGCAGTGATGATGGGAATTGAACATCTACAGTAAATAATAGCACATAACATCTAGATTAAATAATAGCATATTAAAGACTTGTAGTATGTTCTTTAGGGTCAAATAAATATTTAGCAACTTGTTTTGGAGTGGTGTGTGCCTCTTTTCAAAAGTTATTGAACTGGATGCTCTGCAACTTGAGAACCCCATAGAATAGAGTGATGATGGAAATTGAACATCTAGAGTAAATTATAGCACATTAAAGACTTGTAGTATGTTCTTTAGGGTCAAATAAATATTTAGCAACTTGTTTTGGAGTGGTGTGTGCCTCTTTTCAAAAGTTATTGAACTGGATGCTCTGCCACTGGAGAACCCCATAGAATAGAGTGATGATGGAAAATGAACATCTAGAGTAAATAATAGCACATTAGAGACTTGTAGTATGTTCCTTAGGGTCAAACAAATATTTAGCAACTTGTTTTGGAGTGGTGTGCCTCTTTTCAAAAGTTATTGAACTGGATGCTCTGCCACTGGAGAACCCCATAGAATAGAGTGATGATGGAAATTGAACATCTAGAGTAAATAATAGCACATTAAAGACCTGTAGTATGTTCTTTAGGGTCAAATAAATATTTAGCAACTTGTTTTGGAGTGGTGTGTGCCTTTTTTCAAAAGTTATTGAACTGGATGCTCTGCCACTGGAGAACCCCATAGAATAGATTGATGATAGAAATTGAACATCTAGAGTAAATAATAGCACATTAAAGACTTGTAGTATGTTCTTTAGGGTCAAATAAATATTTAGCAACTTGTTTTGGAGTGGTGTGTGCCTCTTTTTAAAAGTTATTGAACTGGATGCTGTGCCACTGGAGAACCCCATAGAATAGAGTGATGATGGAAATTGAACATCTAGAGTGAATAATAGCACATAACATCTAGAGTAAATAATAGCACATTAAAGACTTGTAGTATGTTCTTTAGGGTCAAATAAATATTTAGCAACTTGTTTTGGAGTGGTGTGTGCCTCTTTTCAAAAGTTATTGAACTGGATTTTCTGCCACTGGAGAACCCCATAGAATAGAGTGATGATGGGAATTGAACATCTACAGCAAATAATAGCACATAACATCTAGAGTAAATAATAGCACATTAAAGACTTGTAGTATGTTCTTTAGGGTCAAATAAATATTTAGACACTTGTTTTGGAGTGGTGTGTGCCTCTTTTCAAAAGTTATTGAACTGGATGCTGTGCCACTGGAGAACCCCATAGAATAGAGTGATGATGGAAATTGAACATCTAGAGTAAATAATAGCACATAACATCTAGAGTAAATAATAGCACATTAAAGACTTGTAGTATGTTCTTTAGGGTCAAATAAATATTTAGCAACTTGTTTTGGAGTGGTGTGTGCCTCTTTTCAAAAGTTATTGAACTGGATGCTCTGCCACTGGAGAACCCCATAGAATAGAGTGATGATGGAAAATGAACATCTACAGTAAATAATAGCACATTAAAGACTTGTAGTATGTTCTTTAGGGTCAAATAAATATTTAGCAACTTGTTTTGGAGTGGTGTGTGCCTCTTTTCAAAAGTTATTGAACTGGATGCTGTGCCACTGGAGAACCCCATAGAATAGAGTGTGTTGTGAAGTGTGTGTATATAATCATTGTGTGTGTTGTGAAGGATGAAAGAGTATACTGGAGTGTGTACCATGTGTGTGTGTTGAGATGTGTGAGTAACAGCTGTAGTTACAGTAACAGGGCAGGTCACACATTTTACCTTTACTCTCTAGAGTCTCTCTGCCGTGAGGCACAAACTTCTTTAACCGATCAATACATTCAGTTTTCAGGTAGTTCATCCAGTCTATAGCATGTTCTTTATAATTCCACTCCTTTATAAAGAGCTCAGCTTTCTCATTAGCTGCAATCCATGTTCCATGTTCCTGGTTCCAGTTCAGATCCAGACTCATGAAATCTTCTCCATCATAACGGTACTGACTGTATCCTCTAATGGTGCCGTTATCAAGCCCACAGCCAAACATCCACTGGAGTATGTGATCACCTGCATACAGAGAGAGAGAGAGAGAGAGAGAGAGAGAGAGAGAGAGAGGGAGAGAGAGAGGGAGAGAGGGAGAGAGAGAGGGAAAAAGAGAGAGATTTGTAAAATAAAATTTGTTTAATTTCCAAACTAAAGCATGTTGTTGTTGTTGTTTTTTCAAGTTGTTGTACTTTTCTTGTTGCTGCACCGTAAGACTGAGAGAAACACAATTTCAATCCTCTGCATGTCCTGGACATATAACAGAATTGACAAAGCTGATTCTGATTCAGCTGATTCTTCTCCTGCTTGTCCACCTTTGGTGTCTGTCCCCGTACTTTTCCAACACGAGCCAGAAAACCGTGGACCTTACCTCCCAGAAGCCTGCCAACAACCTCCAAGGTGCAATACTCTGAAATTCCACAGCTCACGAGGGTTGCAGCATCTTCCAGAGGAG